>NW_027397069.1:73803740-73816075 GCF_003265705.2 Callorhinus ursinus | reverse complement strand
TCTTCTTCTTCTTTTTTTTTTTTTTTTGGTTAGTTGTTAGGCCCTCTACTTTTGCAGACCCGAGAGAGCAAAAACAATTCTTTCAGTCACTCAGTCAACATGTCCCCCCTTTATGAGGGCAGCATTATACTGAGCTGGTGCTCAATTCCGTTTAGACGGCAGTGCTGATGGCAACCTCCAGGTGACAGGACTTGACTTTTTCTTATGGAAAAAGTCCCAATTACCTGGGATTTACCCAGGGACTTTACAGGGGCTGCAAACCAGGTTGCAAACCAGCGAGGGAGCAAAAGAGTCCCCATATAAATCAGCTAGGAAAGCTCACTGATCAGAAAATCCCCTCTTCCTCTGGTACAACAGCCCCCTGGGTCCTAACTTCAGTCTTCAGATATGATCTAACCACTAGGAGGAAAGTAGCGTCCCTGGGACAAAACACATTTTGGCACTTATGGCTCTTCCAGATAAAAGCTTACATTTTTTTTTTTAACATTTCTTTGAAACCAGGAACTTAACATGATTTAGGCTCGTGAAAAGCCATCGTTAACGTGCACTCTTCTTCAACTACGACATGGACCTTTACTCCACACGCTCTCTAAACACAGATAATTACCATGGCAACCACAGTGTTTCCCGATCTCGTACATACACTTGCACCTTTCTTAAAGAAACACAGAGCACAACAATGTAGAATTAAAACAGTAAATCACTGGAATGTGTTTTATTTGTTGTTACATAGTTGTCAGAATTTAGGGAAGAGCTGGACATTGTCATCCACTATCAATTGTACTTGGAAAAAGTAGCTGTTTGGCTAGGCCTTTTGACATCTTGCCAGAAAATAAGGTCTTGTTTGTAACGTGGTGTAAGGAATGACCAATGGGTTTCTAGATTGTTACGGTCAGAAGACTTTCAAAGCAGAAAATGTCATTAGAACACAAAGTACTAAATAGTATAGATTTTGACATGACACATTCACTGGGCCAACTATCTTCAGTTAAATTACAGTTATGATTACCCTAAAGTTGGTAAAAGTTTGCACAAACATGCTTTTTTGGGTAGCATCTAATTTTATCTTTGGTTGTATTTGGAAACAGGCACAACAATTTTGTTGTGCTTTCAAAAGTCTTTCTTTTTTTGGCTATGTAAACAAGTCTTTTATTGCCCTATGAATACTTGATGAGTGGTCAGCAGAATGAAACCCATATGAAGCTTTCATCAGGAGGCATCTCTGAGCAGCTTCTGACTAACTGCAGCATCCAGGGCACTGGAGAGCAGAGCCAAAGACCCACAAGCTGAAGATAAGTAATTACAAAAGCTTTTAGTGAGACACCTGCCCTCGGCTTTGAATGTTTCAAAATGTTTTGTCCACCTATGAAGGGAAATATCTCTTCTTAATTCCTCATGTGATGAGGACTAGCTTTCCTTCTAGCTGATGGAATGTAGCTCTGATTTCTCGATCGTTAACCACTCTGTCTCTGGAATACCAATGTTTTGATGAGAGAGAAGAAAGGACCCTCTTCTGTTTGATTGTTTTCTTTTAAATTAAAAGTAGTAATAAATCTAACTCAACCAAAATAACTGTTGAACATTTCATATTAACACAGCAGTGAAGATGAACTTGGCCAGTACATGATAAATGTTTCTCTGTGCTTAGATTGGAATGCCTCCAAACCCTTCAACTCCCACACCAATTTGGAAAGGCCTACCTGAGGTCTTTATATCCCTAGCCTGAAGATTCATTTTTCATTTACAAGATTGAGCTCCCAAGTTTCAAGGACAACCATGCTATACTTCTGTAGAATGTACACAGAGATAATGTTGGAATGAGAAACCTTTTTTTAAAAACCTGGTAAATATATTATTTGCCTTCCAAATCTAACATGTGTGGGCTTTTCTATGTTGTCTGTAGTTTAATTATAAGTCAATAAGCCTAAATTTTATGAGGTAAGAAATAAAGCAATTGGCAATCTCTTCATTAAGTGGTGTGGTGGCTTAGGAACAGATGTGACATAATTCTGACCCTCCCACTGCTATCTTGTCAAAAAAGATGGTGTATGAAATGATGATATCAGACAGCCCATATCTGAGCCTGACCAGCCAGCTGATTGCTCTCTGCTTTCTTGTGCACAGGCTAGAGTAGTCAGGGGATAGCTTCACAAAGGAGGTGACACCCCAACAGGTGCCAGAGGAATGGAGAGAATCTGGAGGAAGGCCAAGTGCAGATGGGAGAGTGCAGTTGGTTGATGCACCGCTGAAGTAATCAGTACTTGTTTCCTTTCCTGGTTCCATGGAGCCCCAGATGCTAGACGGTATAGAGATCTTGACCTCAAGAGTTTTGTTTACTGTAGTTGGGGCAGAAGGGAGGGATGGCCGATTCGGACGATTCCAGAGATTCAGACCCAGGAGATCAGCTCTTCCTCAGCTTTCACATTTTGCCTTGAACTTGCCCGTGCTCCACCCTTATTCAGCATGCCCATTTACTAGACGATTCCTCCTAGTCACAACCTATTCATTTATTCACTCATTCGTTCAAATTGAGGTATAATTGACATATAACATTATTTTAGTTTCGGGGGCACAATATCATGACTCGACATTGTATGTATTGGGAAGTGATCACCATAATAAGTCTAGTTAACATTGTCCCCACATGATTACAGCTTTTTCCATTTCTTATGATAAGATCTTTCAAGTTCTACTTAGCCACTTTCAAATATGCAACATAGTATTATTAACTATAGTCACCGGGCTATACATGACATCCTCATGACTTATTTATTTTATGACTGGAACTTTGTACCTTTTGACACCTTCACCCATTTTGCCCACCCCCCTCACAACTTAATTTTTGTTTATGTGATTATCTAATTATCTAAGTAACCCTTATTAGACCTGAACTCCTTGAGGGCAGGGACCGTTGTCTGGTGTCGTGAGCCTTGTATCTTGAGTATTAGCAGCTAGTACCTAGTACTTGGCATATAGGAGGAGCTCAACAAATATTTGATGAATAGATACTGTTGGAGCAATCAGGTGGATTCCTAGTGGATGCTATTCATGTATGGGTTTACCTCTCCATAATTCTTATACCCATTACCTACCCAAACTCCTTGGGGGCCACCTTTATTCAGTCCTCGTCATGTTGTTGTGGACACTTCCTGTAGGCTCCTGAATGGTTTTGCTGTTTGAATTTTTGTCCTTTTCCTTGTAAACAGTTGCTCTTACTGCTGGAGTAAGCCTCAAAAATATGAATCTGGTCATGCTACTCTCCACTGAAGGTTAAAGCATCCTCCTCCATGTGGTGATCTGCTTCTATCTCCCCCACCCCCAAGCGCCTGACTCTATCCCATCATGCCCTCTGCAGAGCCTCCTTCAGCCCCCTGAACTCTCTGAGGTGGCTCACACACTTCTGACTTTGCACATGTGGGTTTTTGAGGCAGGAATACCTTTGCCCCCTATCTTTTATCTGGAAAAATCATACTCAATCTCAAGACGCGACCCAAAGAGTTCCCTCTATTAATTCTTCTCTAATCAACTCAATGGTTCCTTCTTTTCTGTGGCTTCTTCAACTGTGCCTGGTAGTTCTACTTTTTGCTCTTACCACATCGGACTGTGATTATTACCCTACATGTCCATCTCCCTTGCTAGGTTGAGTTTCTGGAGTGCACAGAGCATGCTACTCATGTAATTATTTCAATTTTGTCCCCATCACTGAATACAGTGTCCGTTACTTAATAAATATTTTGAATGAACGAATGAATAAAAGAAAATCTCTTTTACTGGTCTTATCCACATCTTTGGAATTGGCTAATCTTTCTTTTCAGGAGTGTAAGCTCTTCTCCTTAGTTAGATCTCAAACTTTTGGAGACAGAAACACTATCTTACATTCTCCTGAAATATCACTTTGTGCTAATTGCATATAATAAGAATGCACCATTTGCTGATTGACTAAATACTAGAAAGCCAGTCCTTTCAACATATATTTTGTTGTATACAAAAATAATTCTGGCTTATAATAATATTGTTAGAAAAATATCAAGAAATATAATTTCTCACATAGACTTGTGGAAAATGTCCTTTAAATGATACATCTCTAATTCTTCTTTTGAGAGTTTGCCCCTTTCATGTTAATACACAACATTACAACTGAGGCTTGTGAAAGTTTTATTTTTAAAAATATTTTATTCCAATTGATAAAATTTCCTATGCAAGTTCATAATTTTTTTTTAAAACATGAATCAGAGATTCAGTAACAGATCATTGTAATGAACATTGAGATTTCATGTTTTGGAATCGTGAATGGTTAAATATATTTGATAAAAGTACCTATCATTGAGAATCCAAAAAAAACACACAAGAATCCTTAGCATTGGAACTGAGCTGCGTGGGGATTGTGGAAAATTGGTTAGGCCAGTGGTTCTGAGTGTGATCCCAGACCAGCAGCATCAGCATTGCCTGGACTCTGGTTAGAAATTCTCAGGTCCTACCTTAGACCTAATGAATCAGGAACTCTGGGTGTAAGGTCCAGCAACCTGAGTTTTATAAACCCTTCAGGAGATTACCATACACTCTAAAGTTTGAAAACCACTGCTTCAGGGGCGCCTGGGCGGCTCAGTCAGTTGGGCGTCCAACTGTTGATTTTGGCTCAGGTCACGATCCCAGGGTCCTGGGATTGAGCCCCCCACTGGGCTCTGCATTCAGCTCAGTGGGGAGTCTGCTTCCCCTCTCCTTTTCCCTCTGCCCCTTCCCCTGCTCTCTCTCTCTCAAATAAATCAATCTTGAAAACCACTACTTCAGTTGGAACTTTTTCCCAATTCAGTGACTCTCCTTTCTTAACAGACGGCCATTCAACCTCTGCTTGGCTTCTTCCATTAAATGGAGGCCTTATCTCAGAATGAGGAAGCCCACCATACTTTTGAATAGTAAAATATTCTGCCTACTTCCTTATAACTTCCATTCTCTGAGTTATGTTGTACTTTCTGGAGCTCTATAAATTAAATAAAATTGTTTTCCATGGCACTGCCAGGAGCTTCCATGCCCCTCTCTAGATCCTTTCCAAGGGGCAACACTCCTCAATCTAACCAACGATCCACAAAGGACGTGTTTTCCAGTTTATCCATCATGTCTCCTGGATGTAGTTCTTGTCTGGATTCTCCCTGGCGTCCTAGATTTGGGCTGAACAGACTGGATGTAATACTTCTACCCACGTGGTTGAAGAATGTGTTCACTTTTTTGTTCACCATGTTATAATTTTGACTCACATTGCTCTTTAAGTAAAACAAAAATGCAAAGAAGGAAAACCATTCTATGTTACTTTGGCATGAGCTACAGTTATTGGTACATGGGCTTTGCCTTCTGGTACAGTTTATTTTGTTTTTCAAGTTAGTTTTGCTTTTATTAAAATATCTTTTTCAGAGTGGGTTTATTTTTGTCTAAATCTTTAATGGGAAGATGAAAGAAAATCACCACGTGGACAAATTTAGAAAGCAAAGTTATTGCCCTGGGAATATCCCTCCCATTTTCAAATTAGCTGTACTTGCTTTTAAGCTTATTGGAGTATACAATTAAGTTTATTGACCTTAATAAATTCCACTGTAAGTATACATTAAGTTACAAGATGGGGAGAAATATTCAAATAGAATGATTTAAAAAATATTTTACTTCTCCAATTTTGTTTGAACTTTTCCCCACTACTTTGCTTATGATTTAAAACAAATGGGCTCCTTTTTGTACTTCTAGTTTCATATATGCATATGAATATATATTTTTTTAGCTTTACTGAAGTATAATTGACAAATAAAGCTGTAATATATTGAAAGTATACAATATAATAATTGGATATAAGTATACACTGTGAAAGAATTCCCACCATGGAGTTAATTAACACGCCCATCACCTCACATATTTTTTACTTTTATTTTTATTTTTTGGTGAAGAAACAAGTTTTACTGTCTTAGAACATTTTAGTTATACAACACAGTGTTACATGTTAGATCCTCAGATCTTATTCACCTTATGACTGAAAGTTTGAACACTCTACCAGCCTCTCCCTATTTTCGGACCCTGGCAATCATCATTCTACTTTGTTTTTATGAGCTGGACTTTTCTTTTCTCTCTCTCTCTTTTTTTTTTAAAGATTCCACATATAAATGATACCATGCAGTATTTGTTTTCCTCTGTCTGGCTTATTTCACTAAGCATAATGCCCTCCAGGTTCATCAGTGTTTTCATGAATGGTAGGACTGTCATCTTTCTCATGACTGAATAGTATTTCATTGTATGTATATACCACATCGTTTTTATCCATTTATCTTTTGACGGACACTTCCGTTGTTTTCTTATCTTGGCTAATATGAATACTGCTACAGTGAACTTGGAAGTGCAAGTATCTTTTTGATATCTTTTTTCATTCCTTTCGATGTATTCCCAGAAGTAGGATTGCTGGATCATAAGGTAGTTCTATTTTTAATTTTTTGAGAAACCTCCCTATTGTTTTCCAGAGTGGCTGCACCAATTTACGTTCCTGCCAACAGTGCTCTCTTTTTTCCACATCCTCACCAGCATTTGTTTTCTCTTGTCCTTTTCATAATAGACATCCTAACAGGTGTGAGATGATATCTCATTATGGTTTTGATTTTATCTCCCTGATGATTAGTGATGTTGACCACCTTTTTGAGTACCTGTGGACATCTGTATGTTTTCTTTGGAGGAATGTCTATTCAAGTCCTTCACCCTTATTTATTTGTTTTTAAAGATTTATTTATTTTATTTGAGAGAGAGAGAGAGAGGTGGGGGAGGGGCAGAGGGAGAAGGAAGAGAATCTTAAGCAGACTCTGCGCTGAATGAGCATGGAACACCGCACGGGGCTCAATCTCACGACCGTGAGTTCACTACCTGAGCCCAAACCAAGAGCTGGTCACTTAACCAACTGCACCACACAGGCACCCCTGTCCATTTTTAAATGGGTGTTTTTTTGTTCTGAGTTATGTGAGTACCTTGTATATTTTATTATTTTATTATTTTAAAGATTTTATTTACTTATTTGACAGAGAGAGACACAGCGAGAGAGGGAGCACAAGCAGGGGGAGTGGGAGAGGGAGAAGTGCTTCCCGCAGAGCGGGGAGCCCGATGTGGGACTCGATCCCAGGACCCTGAGATCATGACCTGAGCCGAAGGCAGACGCTTAACGACTGAGCCACCCAGGCGCCCCAGTACCTTGTATATTTTAGATAATAACCCCTTACCAGATATGTGGTTTGCAAATATGTTCTTCCAGTTGGTAGGCTGCCTTTTCATTTTGTTGATGGTTCCCTTGGTTGCACAGAAGCTTCTTTGTTTGATGTAGTCTCACTTGTTTACTTTTGCTTTTGTTACCTTTACTTTTGGTGTCAAATTCAAAAAATCATTGTCAAAACCAATGTCAAGGAGCTTACATCCTACATATTTTTCTAGGAGTTTTATGATTGCAGGTCATAAGTTCATCTTTAATCCATTTGGAGTTAGTTTTTGTATGGAATAAGGTAGGAGTAAAGTTTCATTCTTTTGCATATGGATATCCAGTGTTCCCAACAGTCTCTTTATTAAAAAAGATTGTCCTTTCTCTCACTGTATACTCTTGGATCCTTTGTCATGAATTAATTGGCCAGATATGTGTGAGTTTATTTCTGGACTCTCTATTCTGTTCCATATATCTATGTGTCTGTAACATAGTTTGAAATCAGTAAGTGTGATGCCTCAAACTTTGTTCTGCTTTGATTATTTGGGTTTTTTAGTTGTTCCATACAAATTTTAGGATTGGTTGCTTTATTTCTGTGAAGGTTGCCATTGGAATTTTCATAGGGACTGCACTGAATCTGTAGATTGCTTTGAGTAGTATGGACATTCTAACAATATCTATTCTTCCAACCATTGAGCATGAAATGTCTTTCCATTTATTTTTGTCCTCTTCAATTTCTTTCCTCAGTATCTCATAGTTTTCAGTGTCTTTTACTTTCTTGGTTAAACTTATTCCTCGGTATTTTATTCTTTTTGGTGCAACTGTAAATTGGATTCTTTTTATTTCCCTTTCTGATAGTTCATTTTTAGTGTATAAAAAAGCAACTGATTTTTGTATATTGATTTTGTGTCCTGCAACTGTACTGAATTTGTTTATTTGTTTTAAAAGTTTTGTGTGTGTGTGTGTGTGTGTGTGTGTGTGTGTGTGTGTGTGTGTGAAGTCTTTGGAGTTTTTCTAAAGATTTTAGAGTTTTCACCTGCAACCAGAGACAATTTTACTTCTTCTTTTCCTCTTTGGATGCCCTTTTTTTTTTTTTTTTCCTTTCTCTTGCCTAATTCTTCTGGCTAGGACTTCCAGAACTATGTGGAATAAAAGTGACAAATGTTTTGCTCCTGATTGCAGAGGAAAGCTTTCCGTTTTCCATTGTTGAGTGTGGTTGTTAGCTGTTGGCTTGTGATATGTGGCCTTTACTATGTTGAAGTACATTCCTTCTATGCCTACTTTGTTGAGAGTTTTTTTTTTAATCATGAAAATGTGTTGAAATTTGTCAAATGTTTTTTTCTTCATCTATTAAGATGATCATATGATTTTCGCCCTTCTCTTTGTTAAGGTGGTGTATCACATTGATTGATTTGTGTATGTCAATCTGTCCTTGCATGCCAGGAATAAATACCACTTGATCGTGGTATATGATCCTTTTAATATATTGTTGAAATTGGTTTACTAATATTTTGTTGAGGTTATTTACATTTATGTTCATCAGGGACATTGACTTATAATTTTATTTTCTTGTAATGTCCTTGTCTGGCTTTGATATTGGGGTAAGGCTGGCCTCATAAAATGAGTTTGGAAGTGTTCCCTCCTCTTCCATTTTTTGGATGAGTTTAAGAAGCATTGATATTAATTCTAAATTAGATGTTTGGTGGAATTCACCAATGAAGCCATCTGATTCAGACTTTTCTTCATTTGGAGGTTTTTGATTATTGATTCAACCTCCTTACTAGTAATTGGTCTGTTCAGATTTTCTATGTCTTTATGATTCAGTCTTGGTAGGTTGTATGTTCCTAGGAATGTATCCATTTCTTCTAGGTTGTCCAGTTATTAGCTTATAATTGTTCATAGTAGACACTTATGATCCTTTATATTTCTGTGGTATCAGTTGTAATATATCCTCTTACATTTCTGATTTTATTTGAGTCTTCTCTCTTTTTCCTTAGTGAGTCTAGCTAAAGGTTTGTCAATTTTATTTATTTTTTCAAAAAACCATCACTTAGTTTCATTGATCTTTTAAATTATTTTTTTAGTCTCTATTTCATTTATCTGCTCCAACCTTTGTTATCTCAATCTTTCTATTAAATTTCAGTTTATTTTGTTCTTCTTTTTCCATTTCCTTGATGTAAAAAAATTAGGTGGTTTATTCAAGATCTTTCTTGTTTCTTAATGTAGGCGTTTATCACTGTGAACTCCTTAGAACAGCTTTTGCTGCATTCTGTAAACTTTGGTATGTTTTATTTCCATTTTCATGTGTTTCAAAATTTAAAAAATTTCTCTTTTGATTTTCTCTTTGACCCTTTGGTTATTCAGTAACATGTTATTTAATCTCCACGTATCAGTGAAGTTTCTAATTTTCTTCTTGTAACTGATTTCTAGTTTCATATGATTACGGTAACAAAAAAAAGATGCTTGATATGATCTCAATCATCAAATTTATTGAGTTTTTTTTTTTTTTTTGGTGGCCTGTAGGATGTTTCATGAGTACTTGAGAAGAATATGTATTCTGGCACTCCTGAATGGGATGTTCTGTAAATGGCTGGTAAGTCTATCTGGTGTAATGTGTAGTCCAAAGTTTCCCTATTGATTTTCTGTCTGGATGATCTATCCATTGTTGAAAGTGAAGTATTGAAGTGCCTTACTGTTATTGTATTGCTGTCTATTTCTCCCTTCAATTCTGTTAATATTTGCTTTATATTTAGGTGCTCTAATGTTGGGGGTAAAATGTTTATAAATGTTTCCTTTCTCTTTCTCTTTGTATATTTGGTACAGGTTTTGCTTTGTTGTTACTGTGAAGCTTACATAAAACATCTTATAATAGTCTATTTTAAGCTGAGAACAACTTAACCTCAAATGCATACAAAAGCTCTATATTTTCACACTGCTCCCTCTTTTTATGTTTTTGATGTCACAGTTTACACCTTTTTATATATCCATTAACAAATTATTTTAGTTACAGTTATTTTTAATATGTTTGTCATTTAACCTTTATATAAGAGGTCTAAGTGATTTACCACTTTTAGGATATTAGAGCATTCTGAATTTAACGATATATTTACCTATACCAGTGAATTTTACACTTTCATATGTTTTTATGTTCCTAATTAGTGTCCTTTTGTTTCAGCTTGAAGAAATCTTTTTAGTATTTCTTGTTAGGCTAGTCTAGTAGTGATGAACTTCTTCATTTTTTTTTTTTTTTGTCTGGAAAACTCTTTATCTTTCCTTCGATGGGGATAGGAAACTTTGCTGGGTAGTGGATTCTTGGATGGCAGTTTTTATCTTTCAGTGCTTTGAATACATTATGGCATCTCTTCTGGCTTGGAAAGCTTTTGCCTAGATATCTGCTAATGTTTTATGAGGGTTCCCTTGTATGCTTTTCTCTTGCTGCTTTTAAGATTCTCTTTGTCTTTAACTTTTGACAATTTAATTGTAATGTGTCTTGGTGTGGATCTCTTTAGATTTATCTTACTTGGAACTTTCTGGGCTTTCTGGATCTGGATGTCTGTTTAGGTTAGGGAACTTTTCAGCCATTATTTCTTTGAATAAGTTTTTGTTTGTTCTTTAATATCTTCATTGAAATTCTCACTTTGTTCATGCACTGCTCTCCTGATGTGGGCAAACATCTTTATGACCATTATTGGAACTCTTTACCAGATAAAGCACTTATCTCCATTTCATTAAGGTTGGTTTCTGGAAATTGATCTTGTTTTTTTGTTTGGAACATATTTCCCTGTTTCTTCATTTTCCTTGACACTATGTGCTGGTTTTTCTGCATTAGATGAAACTGTCACCTCTCCTACTCTTGACAGAGTATCATGTAGGAGATGAACATTGTCGGCCTGGTATAAGCTCCTTGCTGTCTCTCAAACCTTTGTGATTGTTCACACTGTTGTCTTTGTTCCCAGTAACTCCCAGTAGTTGAGAATGCTCCAAGACTCATCAGTGTCTCAAAGGGGAGGGTCACAGTTAGCAATGTAGGCTGATGAGGAGCATGACCCTCTGGCTGTAGCTGGGAAATTATGGATTAAGATTTCTTTCAGGGCGAAACTGGGAGATGGGCACTTTTGCCTACTTTTTTTGCGCTGAGCATGGGTATATAGCCCCTGGCAGGGGTGGGGTGATTCTGCATCCATTTAAAAACTGCTTTTTGTTTGCTATAATCTTGTGGAACTTGTGAATGCAAGTCTCATTGGCTATCAGAGCTGGTTGATGGGGGGGAGGGGGTTTGTCCTACCTGCTGCAAATATAAAAACTGGGGTCCCAGATACGTGAGCAACCTCTTTCCAGAGAGGTGCTGGTGCTGGTTTTATTGTTGGAGTGAGTTGGAGAAAGAAGGGGGGGAGGTGCCCACTGGCTTCTCTGGGCTCTAGGAAGGATCAAAGCCATCCCCTAGATGTGGGCTAATCAGAAGCCAAGCTCTAAGATAGCAGCTTGTAAACATGCACTCAAGTCCCTCCCAGGGAAACACTGGGACATGGGCATTTTTTGCCTGCTTCCCCTGCATTGAGCTTGGGGAGATAGCCATGGGTATTTGTGTGCCTGTTAAGTACTGTTTCTTTGTTTGCTACAGTCCAGTGGGACTCATGGATGCAAGCCCTATTGGCTTTCAGACCTTGATGTTTTGTCAGCCCATCCCTTGGGTGAGATCCTTAAAAGTTGGGGCACTAGATATATGGTCCAAACCCTTTGTTTTTCAGGGAGATTCTCTCTTGATTTTATGGCATTCTGCCAGGAATGGGGTTTATGGTGAGAATATGTCTTGGTCTTTCCTATGCATTTTGATGTAGGCATTTTCTCATTCACCTAACATGTAGGAGTGACTGTGGATTTCTCCCAGAGGGAATTGCTCCATGTGTAGCTATATATTTGGTGCATCTCCGGGAGTTGGTAAGTTTATGTTTTGAACCCGATTGAAGCACTATGTGATTATCCCTTAGTGTATTTGATATTGTTGTTTTGGGCTCATTTGTTCCAGTCTATGGAGATCTTCTAAATCCTGATTCTGTTATACAATATATTGAATAGGGTCACCCACTGGCTTGAGAATTGTGTTTTCTTTTCTTTCTTTTTCTTTCTT
>NW_027397069.1:73798503-73803640 GCF_003265705.2 Callorhinus ursinus | reverse complement strand
AAATAGGAATGTCCACCAAGTCAGGCCCATGAACTAAAACTTTAGCATATCATTGGGAATTCAAACTGACCTTACTTTGCTAACCGAAAGACTTTGGCAATTCAATCAGTTAGAAATCTACATGCTGTACTTTTAACTTTCTAATTTTTATTCCTACCCACACACACAAAAATATTACAAGAGACTTTGCTAAATACCTGATTGAAATTAAGAAACCAAGTGTCTATAGCATCCTCCTGCTCCACTACTTGCTATTCTAATACTTACTGCAGCGGGGTCATTTGTTAAGGCATGCTCTTAGTGAGTCAGTGCTGGTTCTAAGTGATTGCTGCCTCCATTGAAAGTGTTTATAGGCCTATATTTAATAATTTGTTCAAGAATTTTTCTGGAGATTGACATGAGCTCTTAAATTATAATTCTTAGTCATTTTCTTTTAGGCTTTTCCATAATGTTTGGAACTCAGGACATTTCTTATTTCTAATCTTTGACTATTCTCCCATTCTCTCTGAAGTTGAAATGTAATGATTCTGTATTTGCACATTCTTTTAGTATTTTGAATGTAATCCATTTGGACATAGAGACTTGAATTCATTTAAATAAGCAGGTTATTTTTTTACTATTATTTATTTTGGCTTTTAGTGCCTCATAGCATTTTTATTTTGCCTTTTCAATTTGAAGACCCTCCTCTGTGAGAGTTCAGAAACTTATCTGTTTCACTTATTATTATTTCCATGGTGCCCATAATAAGCTCTTAATAGACACTTGTTAAGTGAATGAATGAAAGTTGAATTATACACGGACTCTTCTTACTAAACTTGTAACCCAATGAAGACTGTTATAGATATGCATCATTTGTAATTTTCATCTCAAACATGTATTATTTTATCTATTTTTTTCATTTTTACTTGTTTTAAAATAAGTTGGCACACATAAAAATCCCGTTAATGCCGTAAAATGCAAACTTTACTCCTAAACCAAGTTTATTTTCATTAGCAATAATGTTAAATGTATATTTCCAGTAAGAATATTCTCATTAAATATTTTCTCAAGGTTTAAATAATTTTTTCCCTTATAAAATCTGATCCGTGGCAAAAAAATTCACCACAATGATTATAATAAGCTTCTAATCATGTGCCTTTTAGTCTCTAGCAGTCAACAAGAAAAATGATTCATATCATCATGAAATCAGATGCTCTGTTCCATCAGATAAACCCTCAGTCTTGCTTATGTGAATGGCAATAACTTTGGTTTTTTTATAGATCAAGAATTTCACTTTGATTCAAAGTGATTTACAATGATACCTTTTTTATTAGCACCTTTATCCTTAAACTGGTGGCAGAATGGAAAACACAGATATTACAGGTTGAAATTCAGGAGAATCTATGCTTAGAAGACTTAAAAATTTGCACCTGAGGAAAAAGATGTTTGGAATAGTCAGATAAAATAAAAGAGAATTACAAATGTTAATTGTAATATCGATGCTTCACCTGTTGGGGATGCCTGTGGGTGGGATGGGGTGGGATGGAGACTCATCCATGATGAGTCCTACAAAATACTGATGGGGGAATACATTTCAGATTTCCTTTTACCTTACTTCATTAAAAATAAGTCCCTTTTCAGCTCCTGGCTCAGTCGGTTAAGTGTTTGGCTTTGGCTCAGGTCATGATTCCAGGACTGTGGGATCAAGCCCCAGGTCTTCTCCCTCTCCCTCTGTACCCCCCGCTCGTGCTTGCTCTCTTGCTCACTCTCTCTCTCAAATAAATAAATACAATCTTAAAAAAAAAAAGAACAAAACAAATCCTTTTTCTTCCAAAGTATTGATTCGACTGCCTGGGCCAATGGGTGAAGAACTGTGTATAAGGCAAGCTGAGTGACAACACAATCACCGTCTGGAAAGGGAACCAAGAGAATAGGGCAAGAGTGGGGTCAGGCTGTGGAGATGAAAAAATAAAGTAAGTGAGAATAAACTGAAGACCTCAATTTCACATCAGAATATGAGGGTGAGAGAGAAGGGAAGTCAGAAGAAGGAAGAGAACAAATGAGACGGAGTGGACTGCATTCAACAGAGGCAGCTCTAGCCCCAGGGCTTGGAAAAGTTGGTGGTTGAGTCTGCTGCATGCAGGCATGTCATGTTCTCTTTCAGCCACTCCTCGAAGTCAACCTCCAATCCAGATACCTCTTGGGGGGGGGGCAGGGCGTGACCTGAGTGGCTAGGGAAAGCAGGTCAGTGTTCTTATCACCTGACTGCCACCTTTTTTTGTTGACATGGAGTTTCTGCTGGGCAGAAAATCTACTCTAAAGCTAAGAGGATATTGCAGAGGATGATTTCCTTTAGCTCCAACTGGATGGGACCTGTTGATAAATTGATTTCTAAATGGCACGAGTGAAACATTTAGTTGAGACTTACACTATAAAGCTTCTGGCAAATTCTCCACTCCCCAGTGCATGGTTTCCAACGTCTTGCTTTTCCAGGCCTGGAGGGAGATATATTCTTTCTACTGTAGAACCCCGTCCTTCTATGATGACAAAGGCAAGGAAATGCCTCCCAGTCAGCTGAAGCAAGTGCTGGTGTGGAGTCAGGCATTTAAGACTGTCCCCAGGCAGGGCACCTAGTTGGCTCAGTTGTTGAGCATCTGCCTTCAGCTCAGGTCATGATCCCAGGGTTCTAGGATCGAGCCCCGCATAGGGCTTCCTGCTCGGTGGGAAGCCTGCTTCTCCCTCTCCCACTCCCCATGCTGTGTTCCCTCTCTCACTGTCTCTCTGTCTGTCAAATAAATAAATAAAATCTTAAAAAAAAAAAGATTGTCCCCAGGCACTATACCTGTGTTTCTAGTTCATTTATTCTTCTGAAATCAGTTTCTGAACCTTGGAGAGTTGGCTCTTCTGAAAGTATTTTTCAACCATGTATTTTTTTCCTTAACACATTAATTCAATTAAGAAGGTATTCATCTGTTACTTTTTTCCTTTCTTGTGCTGTAGTACTGATTTTTTATTTTTTATTTAATTTTAGTTTTTTTTATGGGGTCGTGTTCTTGCCTAGTGTTCATCTCTTCTCTACTTTGGTGGAAGTCAAACTACCACTGGCCTCAGGGCTGAAAATGCCCTCTTGGGCACCCCCCAGCCTTCACCTCCAGCCAGTGAGAAAGGGTATTTCTGTATCTGGCTGAAGTTCCCAAAACCTGCCCTTTGCCTTTCCCAGCCTCCCACAAGGCAGACTTTCCAGGAGTAGAATAGACTCTGAGAAGGGGCAGTTGAACTGGGACAAGTAAAACGTAGGTGGAAGAAGTTGGGGCAGCTGTGAAATCAGGAAGGTACAAAACGAGGTAAAAATTAAAAAAAAATTTTTTTTATTGTAATGTTAATCACCATATATTGCATCATTTGTTTTTGATGTAGTGTTCCATGATTCATTGGCTGTGCATAACACCCAGTGCTCCACACAGAACGTGCCCTCTTTAATACCCATCACCAGGCTAACCCATCCCCCCAACCCCCTCCCCTCTGGAAACCTCAGTTTGTTTTTCGGAGTCCATTGTCTCTCATGGTTCGTCTCCCCCTCTGACTTAATCCCCTTCATTCTTCCCCTCCTGCTATCTTCTTCTTCTTTTTTTTTTCTTAACATATGTTGCATTATTTGTTTCAGAAGTACCGATCTGTGATTCAACAGTCTTGCACAATTCACAGCACTCACCATAGCACATACCCTCCCCAATGTCTGTCACCCAGCCACCCCATCCCTCCCACCCCCCAACACTCCAGCAACCCTCAGTTTGTTTCTTGAGGTTAAGAATTCCTCATATCAGCGAGGTCATATGATACATGTCTTTCTCTGATTGACTTATTTCACTCAGCATAACACCCTCCAGTTCCATCCACGTCATTGCAAATGGCAAGATCTCATTTCTTTTGATGGCTGCATAATATTCCATTGTATATATATACCACATCTTCTTTATCCATTCAACTGTCGATGGACATCTTGGCTCTTTCCACAGTTTGACTATTGTGGACATTGCTGCTATAAACATTGGGGTGCACGTACCCCTTCAGATCCCTACATTTGTATCTTTGGGGTAAATACCCAGTAGTGCAATTGCTGGATCATATGGTAGCTCCATTTTCAACTGTTTGAGGAACCTCCATACTGTTTTCCAGAGTGGCTGCACCAGCGTGCATTCCCACCAACAGTGTAGGAGGGTTCCCCTTTCTCCACATCCCCGCCAACATCTGTCGTTTCCTGACTTGTTAATTCTAGCCATTCTGACTGGTGTGAGGTGGTATCTCATTGAGGTTTTGATTTGGATTTCCCTGATGCCGAGCGATGTTGAGTACTTTTTCATGTGTCTGTTGGCCATTTGGATGTCTTCTTTGGAGAAATGTCTGTTCATGTCTTCTGCCCATTTCTTGATTGGATTATTTGTTCTTTGGGTGTTGAGTTTGATAAGTTCTTTATAGATTTTGGATACTAGCCCTTTATCTGATATGTCATTTGCAAATATTTTCTCCCATTCTGTCAGTTGTCTTTTGGTTTTGTGGACTGTTTCTTTTGCTGTGCAAAAGCTTTTTATCTTGATGAAATCCCAGTAGTTCATTTTGGCCCTTGCTTCCCTTGCCTTTGGCGATGTTTCTAGGAAGAAGTTGCTGCGGCTGAGGTCGAAGAGGTTGCTGCCTGTATTCTCCTTTAGGATTTTGATGGACTCCTGTCTCACGTTTAGGTCTTTCAACCATTTGGAGTCTATTTTTGTGTGTGGTGTAAGGAAATGGTCCAGTTTCGTTCTTCTGCATGTGGCTGCCCAATTTTCCAAACACCATTTGTTGAAGAGACTGTCTTTATTCCATTGGACATTCTTTCCTGCTTTGTCAAAGATGAGTTGACCATAGAGTTGAGGGTCCATACCTGGGCTCTCTATTCTGTTCCATTGATCTATGTGTCTGTTTTTGTGCCAGTACCATACTGTCTTGATGATGACAGCTTTGTAATAGAGCTGGAAGTCTGGAATTGTGATGCCACCAGCTTTGCTTTTCTTTTTCAATATCCCTCTGGCTATTCGGGGTCTCTTCTGGTTCCATACAAATTTTAGGATTATTTGTTCCATTTCTTTGAAAAAAGTGGATGGTATTTTGATGGGGATTGCAT
>NW_027397069.1:73750612-73798403 GCF_003265705.2 Callorhinus ursinus | reverse complement strand
ATTTGTTCCATTTCTTTGAAAAAAGTGATGGTATTTTGATGGGGATTGCACTGAATGTGTAGATTGCTCTAGATAGCATTGACATCTTCACAATGTTGGTTCTCTCAATCCATGAGCATGGAACGTTTTTCCATTTCTTTGTGTCTTCTTCAATTTCTTTCATGAGTATGTTATAGTTTTCTGAGTACAGATCCTTTGCCTCTTTGGTTAAATTTATTCCTAGGTATCTTATGGTTTTGGGTGCAATTGTAAATGGGATCGACTCCTTGATTTGTCTCTCTTCTGTCTTGCTGTTGGTGTATAGGAATGCCACTGATTTATGTGCATTGATTTTATATCCTGCTACTTAACGAATTCCTGTATGAGTTCTAGCAGTTTTGGGGTGGAGTCTTTTGGGTTTTCCACATACAGTATCATATCATCTGCAAAGAGTGAGAGTTTGACTTCATCTTTGCAGATTTGGCTGCTTTGATTTCTTTTTGTTGTCTGATTGCTGTGGCTAGGATTTCTAATACTATGTTGAACAGCAGTGGTGATAGTGGACATCCTGCCACGTTCCTGACCTTAGGGGAAAAGCTCTCAGCTTTTCCCCATTGAGAATGATATTCGCTGTAGGTTTTTCGTAGATGGCTTTTATGATATTGAGGTATGTACCCTCTATCCCTATACTCTGAAGAGTTTTGATCAAGAAAGGATGCTGTCCTTTGTCAAATGCTTTTTCTGCATCTATTGAGAGGATCATATGACTCTTGTTCTTTCTTTTGTTAATGTCTTGTATCACGTTGATTGATTTGTGGATGTTGAACCAACCTGCAGCCCATGGATAAATCCCACTTGATCATGGTGAATAATCCTTTTAATGTACTGTTGGATCCTATTGGCTAGTATTTTGGTGAGAATTTTTGCATCGATGTTCATCAAGGATATTGGTCTGTAGTTCTCCTTTTTGATGGGGTCTTTGTCTGGTTTTGGGATCAAGGTAATGGTGGCCTCATAAAATGAGTTTGGAAGTTTTCCTTCCATTTCTATTTTTTGGAACAGTTTCAGGAGAATAGGTATTAATTCTTCTTTAAATGTTTGATAGAATTCCCCTGGGAAGCCATCTGGCCCTGGGCTTTTGTTTCTTGGGAGATTTTTGATGACTGCTTCAATTTCCTTAGTGGTTATAGGTCTGTTCAGGTTTTCTATTTCTTCCTGGTTCAGTTTTGGTAGTTGATACATCTCTAGGAATGCACCCATTTCTTCCAGGTTATCTAATTTGCTGGCATAGAGTTGCTCATAATATGTTCTTATAATTGTTTGTATTTCTTTGGTGTTGGTTGTGATCTCTCCTCTTTCATTCATGATTTTGTTGATTTGGGTCATTTCTCTTCTCTTTTTGATAAGTCTGGCCAGCGGTTTATCAATCTTGTTAATTATTTCAAAGAACCAGCTCCTAGTTTCGTTGATCTGTTCTACTGTTCTTTTGGTTTCTAGTTCATTGATTTCTGCTCTGATCTTTATTATTTCTCTTCTCCTGCTGGGTTTAGGCTTTATTTGCTGTTCTTTCTCTAGCTCCTTTAGGTGTAGGGTTAGGTTGTGTATTTGAGACCTTTCTTGTTTCTTGAGAAAGGCTTGTATTGCTATATACTTTCCTCTTAGGACTGCCTTTGCTGTATCCCAAAGATTTTGAACAGTTGTGTTTTCATTTTCATTGGTTTCCATGAATTTTTTTAATTCTTCTTTAATTTCCTGGTTGACCCATTCATTCTTTAGTAGGATGCTCTTTAGCCTCCATGTATTTGAGTTCTTTCTGACTTTCCTCTTGTGATCGAGTTCTAGTTTCAAAGCACTGTGGTCTGAAAATATGCAGGGAATAATCCCAACGTTTTGGTATCGGTTGAGACCTGATTTGTGACCTAGGATGTGATCAATTCTGGAGAATGTTCCATGGGCACTAGAGAAGAATGTGTATTCCGTTGCTTTGGGATGGAATGCTCTGAATATATCTGTGAAGTCCATTTGGTCCAGTGTTTCATTTAAAGTCTTTATTTCCTTGTTGATCTTTTGCTTAGATGATCTGTCCATTTCAGTCAGGGGGTGTTAAAGTCCCCCACTATTATTGTATTGTTGTCAATGTGTTTCTTTGCTTTTGTTATTAATTGCCTTATAAAAGTGGCTGCTCCCATGTTAGGGGCATAGATATTTACCATTGTTAGATCTTCTTGTTGGATAGACCCTTTAAGTAAGACATAGTGTCCTTCTTCATCTCTTATTACAGTCTTTGTTTTAAAATCTAATTTGTCTGATATAAGGATTGCCACCCCAGCTTTCTTTTGGTGTCCAATTAGCATGGTAAATGGTTTTCCACCCCCTCACTTTCAATGTGGGGGTGTCTTTGGGTCTAAAATGAGTCTCTTGCAGACAGCATATGGATGGGTCTTGTTTTTTAATCCAATCTGATAGCCTGTGTCTTTTGATTGGGGCATTTAGTCCATTTACATTCAGGGTAACTATTGAAAGATAGGAATTTAGTGCCATTGTATTGCCTGTAAGGTGACTGTGACTGTATATTGTCTGTGTTCCTTTCTGATCTATGCTGCTTTTAGGCTCTCTCTTTGCTTAGAGGACCCCTTTCAATATTTCTTGGAGGGCTGGTTTTGTGTTTGCAAATTCCTTTAGTTTTTGTTTGTCCTGGAAGCTTTTTACCTCTTCTTCTATTTTCAATCACAGCCTTGCTGGATATAGTATTCTTGGCTGCATATTTTTCTCGTTTAGTGCTCTGAAGATATCATGCCAGTCCTTTCTGGCCTGCCAGGTCTCTGTGGATACGTCTGTTGCCAATCTAATGTTTCTACCATTGTAGGTTACATATCTCTTCTCCCGAGCTGCTTTCAGGATTTTTCTTTGTCTCTGAGACTTGTAAGTTTTACTATTAGATGTCGGGGTGTTGACCTATTTTTATTGATTTTGAGAGGGGTTCTCTGTGCCTCCTGGATTTTAATGCCTGTTTCCATCCCCACATTAGGCAAGTTCTCTGCTATAATTTGCTCCAATATACCTTCTGCCCCTCTCTCTCTTTCTTCTTCTTCTGGGATCTCAATTATTCTAATGTTGTTTTATCTTATCGTATCGCTTATCTCTCAAATTCTGCCCTCGTGATTCTGTAGTTGTTTATCTCTCTTTTTCTCAGCCTCTTTATTTTCCATCATTTGGTCTTCTATATCGCTGATTCTCTCTTCTGCCTCATTGATCCTAGCAGCTAGCGCCCCCATTTTTGATTGCACCTCATTAATAGCCTTTTTGATTTCGACTTGGTTAGATTTTAGTTCTTTTATTTCTCCAGAAAGGGTTTCTCTAAAACTTCCATGCTTTTTTCAAGCCCAGCTAGTATCTTTAAAGTCATGATTCTGAACTTTAGGTCCGACATCGTACTAATGTCAGTATTGAGTAGGTCCCTGGCAGACGGTACTATCTCTTGTTCTTTTTGCTGAGGTCATTTTTTTTGTCTTGTCATTTTGTCCAGAGGAGAACAGATAAATGAGAGAACAAAATGCTAACAGGTTAACAACGTCCCCAGCAAGTATACTCTACAATTCGGAAAAGACCTGAAACCAGGGGAAAAGAAAGGGAAAGAAAGAGAAAAAAAAGAAAAAGAAAAAGATAAAAACAAACAAAAACAGAACAAAACAAAACAAAAAAAACAGAATATGATCAAATATGATCAGGCTATTGCATAGATCAGTGCCACACACTAGATTTTGGGTGTATTTTGGTCTGTTAGAAGAAAGTGCCTCCTAAAATTTTAAAGGAAGAAAGACTGATATATGTACAAAATAAGGGTTGATACAATGAAGGGATGGAAGATGACTGTAAAGATGAAACTTATAAAAGCTTTTATAAATGGAATTGATAAGAAGTTGTGTGAAAGAAGAAAGAAGATTTAAAAAAAAGAAAAAAAATGTGAGAGACTGTGATCAGGCAGGAGACTAGAACAAAGCCATACACTATTGATTTAGGGTATATTTTGATCTGTTAGAAGAAACTGTATATCAAAATTTTAAAGAGAGAAGAACATATATATATGCCAAAAATAAGGGTAACTACTATGAATGGATAAAATATGGCTCTAAAAATGAAAAATAAAAAATGTTTTTTTAAAAAAGGGATTGATAAGATGTTGGTTGAAAAAGGGAAAAAGAAAAATAAAAAAAAAAACAGTTAAAAAAATTAACTTTGAAAAACTAATGAATCATGGTAAAAAAGCCATGAATTCTATGTGCAGTATTCCCCTAGCGCTGGAGTTCTCCCGTTCTCCTTGATCGGTAAACTTGGTCTTGGCTTGCTGGCTGTTCGTGCTGATCTTCTGGGGGAGGGGCCTGTTGCCGTGGTTCCCAAATGTCTTTGCCGGAGGCAGAATTGCCCCGTCCTTGTCGGTCCAGGCTAAGCAAGCTGCTTGGGTTTGCTCTCAGGAGCTTTTGTTCCCTGCAAGCTCTCGGCACAGCTTTGGAGGACCAGGGTGAAAATGGTGGCCTCCCACTCTCCGCCCGGAGGAGCTGAGAACTCGGGGCCCCACTGCTCAGTGTGCCCCCAGAGAAAAGCAGTCACTCCCGTCTCCCTGGTCTCTGGCCGCACTCCGCGCTCACCCGGCCTGTGACCGAGCGTTTCTATCTCTGGCACCCGACCCCGTGTGGAGTCTCCAAACCCAGCAGATCCCTGCGGTGCACTCCCGCGCTGCTCCTCCCGGGGGAGGGAGGGGAGTCTCCCCGGATCTGCCGCTTGTTGGGTCCCTGCTGGAGGCGCAGTGGCCCGACTGGGCCGCGGATCACAGTTTATGGCCACCCCGAGCTGCAAGCCCGCGCCTCGGCTCCGTCTCTGCAGCCGGCTTCCCCGCTCCGGTACCTGGGAGCTCTGCTGCACTCAGGCACCCCCGGTCTTTCTGTGACCCTGAGAGTCCTGAGACCACACTGTCCCGCGAGGGTTCCACCCCCGCTTAGCCACTGCAGCGACGTCCCTCAGCGGAGCCGACTTCTAAAAGTTCCGATTTTGTGCTCCGCGGCTCTAGCACTTGCCAGAAGCGGCCGACGGAGGCCCCCTCCCCCGCAGTCTATCCTCCTGAATATCGCCTGGGATTCACTTCTCCGCCCGTCCTACCTTCCAGTAAGTGGTCGCTTCTCTGTTCAGAGAGTTGTTGCTACTCTCTTCTTCAGTCTCCTGTTGAGTTCGTAGGTGTTCAGAATGGTTTGATCCCTGTTCAGCTGAATTCCTGAGACCAGACGAAATCCAGGTCTCCTACTCCTCTGCCATCTTGCTCTGCCAGTCACGAGGTAAAAATTTTAAAAAATTCTAGTGTTTTATGGAAATACCAGAATTTGACAAGTCCAGGAAAAGTTACACATTCAAAAGACATGTTATTATAATATCATAAAATGGAGTTTTCTTGCATGCAATTTCAGGTAATTTTTTTGACGGCATTTGGGATAGGAAAACAAAGAGATTTCCATTGTGAGGATTTCAGCTCACATTTAACAGTAAAGGAAATTCTTAGATTATTTTTTGTCTTGCATATGTATTCACTTTTAAAATTCGTTTGTTCTTTTTCTATTCAGTTCAAATGAGTTTAATTAGAAATACACATCATAGGAAGGAAATCTCTTTGGTATCATTCGTACTATGTGGTGAACCCAGTTCACTTAGATGAATCGAAATAGAACCTTTTGTGTATGCAGCACAATTGCAGAGATCATTAGGTAACCATACACGTAGCTAGCTATATTTAAGATGACCGACTATAGTACTGGCATAGGAGATCTCTATTAAAATAAACCAATTTTATGTTGTCACACTTCATTGAGCACAGAGATTTGTTTTGGGATCAAAACCGAAGCAAATGGGTTCTTGGGACAGCAGCAGGGAAAACCTCTGGAGATTCAGACTCTATTCCCAGTATCCCACTTGCACCTCTTTAAACCCCTGTCGGGGAACATGTGAAAGTTGGAAATGTGCTCTAAGATACTCAAGCCCTACTAGTCTATTGATGTGCATGTCAAAGGCAAGTGATCAAGTCTTTATTGGTTTGGTAATAGTAAGATATTGACACTAAATGCTCTGTAGTTTGAAGAAGGCTCAGTGGAGTGATGGGAAGACCACTGGACAGTAGTCAGGGTGTAGATTTAAGACTTTGATCCGAATTGCTTAATCTTTTTGGTCCTCTTTTTCCACATCTGGACAAAGTCCTTAAGGTATCCCGCAGTTCTGAATGTCATGATTCTATGAATTCTTGGCTCACCCCAAGTTTATGAGGTGGTGTTGCCCAAGGACTCATTCTCTTCCAGATTAGTGGAGCCGTTCGAAGGAAGAATGTCTGCTTGCTTGTCTTCCACCTCTACTAAACTGTAAACTACATGAGGACAGGGATTGTGCTTGCCCACCATCATGTCTCTGGCATCCAACAGACAGGGCCTCAGAGAACAACTGTTGGATGAATGAGTGGATTGCTCATGACTGAAGGCAGGAGGACCAGAAGCGACAGTATTAGGAAAAGACTCATGTAACAATGAGGGTGTGCTGCTTTTTCTGGCTAGAAAATGCTCTTGCTTATTTTTCTCTTAAAGATGGACTTTTACTGGCTGAAGACTTAGATCCAAAGAGAATATTAATCTGAAAGTAACAAAGTGTGAGTTTTATAGGCTCTGGAGCACTCCGGGCCCAGCTGTTTCTTTTTAATGAGGATAGCTTTTTCCTCACTCCCCCATTCTCTGGCAGAGGGGTTGGGGCATTCTGATATCCTCTTGCAAAATGAAGGCCTTTCTTTGTTATTCTTTCCTCACTTTAGAAGACACTGAGTTTTATTTAAAGAACTAAGTCTCTCATAAGATTTTAACAGCAGCCTGAACAGAGTCCTTATCATTCGTCATTGAAATCTTTAAAAGTCCAGTTAAAAAGTTTCTGTATTCATTGGCCTCTCTGGTTCTCCCAATTCACAATGCCTTCCTCTTCTGAATTTCTGTCATACTTGCGGGGATAGGACATCTCCTCAACGACTCCCCACAGAAAAATCTGAGGTGGGTCCCATCCTTTTGGCAAGACCCAGTCTGCTCCAGGGGGGACACTAGCTTTTTCATATACCTTCTGGCATGTGTACTGTCCCTTTCACACTTGTCCTAATGGATATCTGCCGAACTTGTGCATGAACGTGTGTGAGTGAATGGTATCTAGCAGAATTTAGAAATGGAGCTAGTCATATTCCATTATCCCAGGTACGTCCTAGATTTTCAGAGGTGGCGGGGGCCTGAGCAATGATATGATCCAAGTTACTCATTTGACATTCTAGCTTTATTTTTTAGAATGTCGTCTCTGTGTGGCGAATTCTGTGATTTCAACATGACTTCAAAGGTGTGAGAGATTTTCAACAGTGCCAAGAGTTGTAGTTGTAAACGCCTTGTTTGTAAAGCAGAACTAGAGCCTATTTCCATGGGCTGGAAAGCAGCAGTCAAAGGCTTACTCAGTGTGGATCATGTTTAAATAGAGAGGGATCTGTACATCAATTCTGTAGTGGTGTGGTCTTTTTCCTCCTCTCCCTCAACTCCTCCACTTAACATTTTGCTTTACTATTGTTTGGTCTCCTGTGTCAAATAAAGCACCTTTTATATTTAGTACAATAGGCCCAGTGTCAAGTTTGTCTCGTCCAAAGTGCTGAACAAACATGAGCCCCTCCGACTCCCCTTGACCCTAGATTGCACACCCTTGTTTAAACACTACAGTTGTCCTAGATGGCCACTCCAGGCGGTAGCTAGGAAAATTATAGAAAGCACATGAGAGTTTAAATATCTGTTAGGGTGTGTTGCATACTGATGTTTCCCCTGATGTTAAAGGTCTTAAATCCTGATTGTTTACGGTTCAAAAGTCTTCCGGAGGGATGATTAAGGGCAAAATGCATGAAATAGGAAATGGCTGAATGCCTTTTAGGAGGTGAGGGCTTTTGATGATGGACTGTCTAAAATATTTCAAAATAGCGATATCCAAAGATTTTATGACTAAAGTAGAATTAAGCAACAAATTCTTGAGACTCTCCATAAATCAGAAATTACCCCCCCCCACAAAATAAAAATATCTGGCTGAGTTTTGGGGAGTGAAGATATTAATTTATCTAAATGGCATGTTGACTGTAGCTTGTTTTTGGGAGATTGTTTTTTTCCTCTTCCCTCTGAGACTTCTTAGTTCTTCCCTCATTTCTGCCTCTGGAATTTGTAATACACTGTAAAATGTCCATTCCAATTCTATCACGAGGAAAGGAATTTGAGGAGTTCCCAGTTCTTTCAGCTCTCTAAACTTAAAAAAAAAAGTTTTGTTTTCATAAAAGGAATACTGTATTCTATGATTAGGAGAATTTTTTGAAGATTCAAAAATTATAATTACAATAAAACTGTAACAGTTCCCCACAATTCTTGTCTGTAACTTAGGTGCCATTTTTATTTAGCAAGCCACTTCCGTTCCATGGCCGTTTTCTTGTCCGTAAAATGGAATGTATTTGATGAGCTTCAGTGCTATGCTTCTTTATGGTGACGATTTATTCAGTGTCTCAGTTACTTTAATATTGGCTTTCAAAAAATTATACCTGAAGGAAATTGAAGTACTTGTAGAGGTCCAAAAACTGGTAAATTTTGTGTATTATCACTATTGTCATCTGTGATGCTTTAGGCAAGGTTATGGCAACATATCAGACTATTTTTGCTGTTTCTTTGCTGTGGATATGTGTGAATGTTTGTATATATCTTCCAACTTGTGGAAAGCAGACGTCTTCAATGGACCTAATGGCTTCAGATGTCTCCTAAGAGTATTTGCTGTTTAAATAACAGTTTAACAGGAAATGTTTTTTTAAAAATTGGCTCAGAGTTGTGATATTTTAAAAATGAATGGATATTATAATTTTAGTTCTCTTTTTGTTCAATAAGTAGAATGTAAAGGCGTGATTGTCATCTAAGATAAATGGAAATTGCCACCCATATGTGTTGAATGGTCTCTTGTGGATTTAATAAATATTGCAGCTCCTTGTGGAAAGTGATGGAATCCTGGGGTCGAGGGTCAAGGCTAACAATGTATCATGAGCTTTTCCTGCTCTAGTGAGAAATGAGTGAGAGGCCCAAAGCAGTGAAGAGATTATGGTTGCTGTCCAGTCTTCCACACATTCCGTTTTGGCAGGAATGTGTAAATCAAAATAAAAACACTTCTAAATTTTAAAGTACCAAAGTTCTGATATCTTTCCATCATTTTTTCTATGCTTTAAAAAATATTCAAGTATTGGGGCTCCTGGGTGGCTCAGTTGTTAAGCGTCTGCCTTCGGCTCAGGTCATGATCCCAGGGTCCTGGGATCGAGCTCCGCATTGGGCTCCCCTCTCAGCCGGGAGCCTGCTTCTCCCTCTCCCACTCCCCTTGCTGTGTTCCCTCTCTCGCTGTCTCTCTCTGTCAAATAAATAAATAAAATTTTTAAAACAATATTCAAGTATCAAGTTATTTCAAAAATGATTATTTTGACATTTTGGTAACACGGCCTTACCTTGATAAGATTCAGAGTGCTACTGATAAAGTACTCATGTCTGTGGGCCACGGTTAAGGGCAACATGAGCTCAAACCGTGGTAAGGACAGACATTCTTATAGAATGGATTTACTGGATTGGAGACTACCCATTAGACATTTGTGCACTTATGCAGGTACTATAAACTCTGAGGCAGATGTAGAGCCTAGCTTAGTTCCCAGCACATACTTAGTTTCACATCCACATAGCATTTTTCTACTTAAGAATGTTGATAAGTCAAGGAAAAAGGCCAATATTTACAAAGTGCACATATGATCATATCTATACCCAGAAATGCTCGTGAATGTTATAAATCTTCAAACGATGATTACACAAATTTGAAAGAACAGGTCTTTTGCCCGAGTATCTCTTTTCACTGTGGAGTAGAGATGGTTTCTTCTACTTTTCCCTTTGTGTTGCAAGCAGATTTTTTTTTCAAACTTTTATAACATTTTCATGCCCTTTCACTCCTTCAGAATAGGTTTTCTTGTTTTTTTTTGCATAAAATTATAAAGTCATTAAAATCTTAATTGTGAAAATAAAATCATTGCTTGAAAGAAGTAGAAACTTTTCACTACGCATGACTAAGCTGGTAGAGAATCTGGAAGAACATTGCGTTAAGTTTCTAGTTTTAAAAAAATTATTCTTTAACATTATGTGGTACAGCTGTGCTACACAAATAGGAATCTACTATGGATCAAATAATGTTTTCTGAGATTAGCTACAGTAAAGGCCTTTTATAAAATTATCATGAAGACTGACCTTAAGTGAATACCTTGTTTGTTAAGTGGGCAACAATCTTATTTCAGAACATGAAAGTGATTAAGAATTACACTGTACATGGGAAGGTCAGTGTTTCCAAATCTCCAAATTTAATATAATTTGCGGCCGATGGGAATGCAACCTCTAAAATAACATGTGACATATTAGAATGCAGTTAAGTGCATTAAATCAGAATAGAGTGTTTTAGCATGTTTATGGAATTACTAGCTACCTAGTAAAGTCAGTATCTCAGAGATTTGCCTTGAATTTAAACTTGTCTTGAATTGTATTTTTTATTTTCACGTTATTAGGTAGCTGAGTAGAGTTTGAGAAGAAAAAGTTAATTTAGTTAAAAGGTACGCCAAGATGGAAAACATACTTTGATTCAATATGAAAAATAGCCAAAATACTTTTTAGTGTGTTTGCATAGCAAAAATAGCTGGTGCTATGAATTTCATTTTTGCCAAAATTGTGACATTCATCAAAGAAGAAAATGGGGCATATAAAGCATTTATGTGTATGACTTTTTGCTCCAACTTGTGAGGTAGTTTGGTGAAGGATTTTTCTTTCACTGGCTGAGATTTTGAATTCTCTGTGACGCTGTGTTTACCAAAAATAATTCTTTAACATGACTGTCTTGAATTTGGAGAAGTTGAGATCTTTTTGTTTGGGATGCTAATTATTTTTTTCCTCCTTTTATCTGTATTGGATTTATTTAGACACTGTATTTATCATGTTGATTTTAGACTTTTTTTCTGTGCCTTTTATGGGAAAGGCAATCTCTACAGTTATGTCAACAAACCACATGGTTTATGGAGTAAAGATATTTTCCTGTTCTTATTTGCTAGTTGATTTCTCATCATTTCTGAAGAGCAGTAAAATGATTATTAATGCTAATATATAAATATTATTTATACTAATATACTAAATTAGTATAATAAGCCCTTTCAAGGAGCCATGTCTTAAGGAGTGTTGTGACTTTCTCTGGCCCCCTTTGGACCCTTGGGTTTTGCCAGCAATTTTCAACAGTGTCCTCCTGGTTCAGGAATCTATGTTAATAATGCCTAAACATATTCTTTAACTCAGGATTTTATAATGATGAAAAAACCACCCTATGACCGAGAACCATATACTGTCGATAAACATTTATCTCCGGTGTACAGACAACCATAAAAACTACATCTGCAAATAGTGGGCATAAGGGGTTAACATTCAGACTCTTGTCTTTAAGGAATTTGTGAACCCTTAGTCAAGATACTGTTCCTGTCATGGGCTTTCTCGGAAACTGTCTTCCTTCTGCATTTGTTAAAGTCTTCTCTGTCCCCTGCTGTTTCCATCCCACCCTGTCTATGTGGGGATGATCAGCCTTTTGAGTCAGGGCAGTTCTTAAATATTTATGAAATGCCTGGTCGGTGTCAGGGGCTGTGTGAGGCTTGAAGCAGCGGAGGGAACAGGGTTCCCATCCTCCAGGAGCTCCAGTTGGTGGGAGCAGATACCCGGGGATCCTCTAACTGCACGGTGCTGCCATATTGCCACAACAGGGCTGAACGCAGGAACACAGAGCAGGGAAAACTGCGAAAGCTGGGGTGTTGGAGAGCTATTACAGCAAACCAATAATATACTACCCACAAGAGGTGGACTATAATG
Organism: Callorhinus ursinus; assembly: GCF_003265705.2. NCBI lineage: Eukaryota > Metazoa > Chordata > Mammalia > Carnivora > Otariidae > Callorhinus > Callorhinus ursinus. Next base: position 73,786,440 of record NW_027397069.1, on the reverse strand, counting down.
GAAGCTTTCAGCTTTGCATTGTATTGGAAGAAGTCCATGCTTTTGAGTTTGCAAATTGCTAAATAAATAACAGCTTTGTCAAACAATTAATAAAATAAATTAAGGTTAAAAATATGTGCTAATATTCTAGTGAGATGCATGATAGGAAAACAATTATTACCAGTTTACAGCACTTGGTCTTTGAGACCATAGAACTACTTTGTAAAACTACTGCTTCGGTGGTATTTTTAGAAGGCTATTTCATAACCACTTGTCTCTAAATGAGAGTTTTTATTGAAGTATTTACTTTAAATACTTTAAATTTAGAGTATTTATGAAAGTATTTAAACCACAGGGATTAAATTAAAATAGGGAAGTTGCTCCTGCTCACGTCATTGGGCAATCTCTCAAAGAAAACCTGTAAGACCAAACTATTTGTAAGCAGATTTTTTTTTAAAGGTGTATATGAATATTTGGAGTGTATGTGGGTATATAGAAGACATGGCCACATGCACAAACTAGAGATAAGCTTGATACAATTACTGCTTTAGCCAAAGTTGAATAGCAGGTAGATAACTTTAGTATCTTAAAGCTCCTTTTCTGGCTTCTGAACTGATTAGGAAATTATACTGGTTATTTATTCCTTTATTTTTCAGGTATAAAAAACAAAACAAAACACAACATAATCCCCAATGTTACCAAATCCAACCCTGACTTTGGATGGAAAAAGAAAAACAAAAATCCTCCCCATAATGTTTCCCAGATACTTTGGTTTTTGCCTGAAGGTCGGTCTATGGTACCAGAGAGGAGCTTCAGTTCAGTATTGTGAAAACTTAAATAAAACTAAAATGTTGAGCTAAAATGGATTTGAACATTGTGGATTTGTGTGAAAAGATCCACAATTCCCTTATCTATACTGTCTTTGCCTATTCTGCCTCATTCTATTGATTTAGTCAACTCTTTACCACTATGCCTTTGCATTTTGGCCAAAGTATGCCAGTCTTTAAATGCCTGTTGTTTTACACACTCTCATCTCTTGCATTGTTTTTGAAAAATATTTTCTAATGTCTATCTATGGAGCTGCTTAGAGAGTTCCCCATCTTTCTGTCCTAATAGAGAGAAATCAGTTCAAACCTTCCTTGCAGTGTTTTAGAACCATCTATTCCATTTGGTGTGTTACTGAACCTGAAGAAATCCTCCTTGTTTCTGCTGTCACTAGTTTTAGCTATTTGGATGAAATCTTATTCTTCCACACTGATCTCCTGAATTTATTCTTTTCCATGAGGGTCACAATACATAAGCCTCATACATAACCTTTACCAGACTCTAATTGGGTATTTTTTTAAGTAATTGCCAGTATTTTTTACCTTTGTCCATTTTGCAGAATTCATGGTGAGGCACATATGAGATGAGATTTCATTTCTTGAAAACACTGGCTTTGATTAAAAGCTAATGTTTAATGTAGTCCGTTTTTGCTAACTCTGAGGGAAGTGACTACAAACTCAGTATTTGATGATTTTTAAAATTCAAAAAAGGAAATAAAAGCAAATTAAACGGACAGGATGCCTAGAAACGAACATCTTGGTGGATGTGCAGAAGCAGCATTCGGGAAGAAGATAGTCTGGGGAGCCATCTCGGAGTGCAGGGCTGCTGGCTGCCACCTCGGGGGGAGACAGAGCTTGGGGCTCAGCCCTCCCTGTTCACTGTCTCAGTGACAATGGCCACATCACATAAATCTGCCAGTGTCCTTCGTTGTCAAACGGGAAAAATAGTCCTTAACGTGAGGATTAGATGAGGTGGCATTTGTATGCTGACACAACGCCTGGCAGAACAAATCTGTCCTCCCCTGAGATAGCACAGCCCTAAATTATTTCTCTTTGGGATCTCTCGCTCCTTTTTTTAACCTTGTAGTTTATTTCGTATTCAATGTCAGCTCTTTAAAGACAAGGCCTGTGTCAGATGGATCTTTATGCCTTCTACTTTTCCTAGTAGAGAAAATGTCCCGTGACTATTTATTGAATGACTGTATGAATGAGTGATTACATGTAAATGTTGTTTAAACATTTTAACTGTTCCTGGTAGGAATCTTAAGATTTGGCATCTGATACTGGCTAACTCAGATATATGATCCGAACATAGAAGTATGTTGTATCACAGAGCTGAACTTCATGAATTAGCTTGAAACAACCTTGGAAAGCTGCAGATATAAGCTTTGTATTGTCTCAAACCTAGAATCTGAGCAAATCTTAAAATAACCAATGAGCATTACGTCCCAAATGGAGTTCCCAACTACTACAGAATGAATCCATCAAGGGCCCAAATTCTTTGTAGGGTGGATTTGATTTCCTCACCAGTGAGTGATAGAGAAAGCCCAAGTTTTTTTTTTTTTTTTTTCCCCTTAATAATAAATCATTACATGTTCAACTGCTTTAAAATCTTATTCTGCTCTTTGAAATTTTTAGGTTAGGCTATTGCCTGGGCAACGGGCAAGTTGTGCACACATTGCCTTGTCCCTGAGTCCGCAAGAGGTTCAAAGAACCATCCTTTCTTGGGCTTTGGTCCCAAAGGAGATCCATATGGACATTATCAATTTGTGTGCCCCATTTAAGGCTTTGGGAGCCTTGAAGAACACATGCAGACGTGTTCATTGTTCATATTTCCTGGAACACGTTACAAGTTTAGACATCTGTCAGTTGGCTACATCTTCACTGTAGTGTTTCCGATCACAAATTTACCTCCAATAGTAATATTTTTGTCTTATTTACATGAATATTAATTATATTTCGTTTTGTACAGTGAGGGGGAACTCAGATTAAAATAAATGTAATCCTTACTCCAGTGTCAACTGTATCTCATTTTCTTTAAAAGAGTCAACTACTCAGATACTGTCCCAGAAAATTTACTCTGTATAATTCAAAGTGTCTTGGAGATGTCTAAAACAAGACAGCTTTGCATGCTTCCCCCTTTACAACCACTTTCTGTCCAATTATAATAGTCTATTTTAGCTTCTCATTATTTTCCTGAATTTATATTAAGATCTAGTTAGTCACTGTGTAAGATGAAGATCAAGGAGTTTTGAAAATTATTATCAAGAGTATAAATAATGTGCCTTAAACACTGTGGAGAAGGTATTTCTGAACACTAAAAGAAAAGGAATTCATTGTAACTGCTGTGAGGTAGGGAAAGATTAGCATCTTACCCTTTTAGGTCGCGTCCCGCCTTTGCCAAGACTTGGCGATGAGCATCTATCTGGCCTGCTGTGGAGAAGGCCAATTAGGGGCCATCCTGGGATGCGATCTTGGATGCTACTGATTTCAATACCGAGGTGACTTGCGCTGCACTAACAGGTCCACAACTTTCTGGCTGGCACTCCTGCCTTTCAGGAGAAGACACTTTTAAATACAGGTCCTAGAAAACATTTTACTCAGAAACCACCTGACTTCTGGGTCAAGTTGCAAGGGGGCTATCCATTTTTGCTGCAGGTATGGGGTGGAAGAAAAAAATTCAAAGTTATATTGAGGCTTAACTGGATCCAAATGCATCCAGTTAAGCCGGTGAGAAGGGCTGCTGTGGTGATATTATGGCAAGGAATTTGGGGGTATGTGGGGATCGCTTGGTTGCTGGGGACATTAGCCGTGTCTACTTCAGCTTTATTTTTATTTTGCTTTCATTTTCAAACCGGGAAAAAAACGAAGAGAAGCGAGTTATGGAAAGTACCCTCAAGTGCCCAGAAACGAACTGAATTTTTAATATTCTTTCTCTATTTTTTGGGTCACAAACCTGTATTTTTTATGTGATAAAATGAAAATGAGTGGTGTAGTTCATTAGCTCAGCCAGTAGAGGGGAATGACGCCTATCACGGCTCATTACCATGTGCAACCACTTCCCCAAATCACTTTCTCGTGCTCCAGTGTGGTAATAGCGCAGCTTTGGGAGAACACGTGCTATCAACGGAGCCCAGGGCCAGTGATATGCGGTGAGGTGACCCTCAGTTCCTGGGCTGTGTTCATAGAACTTCCTTCTTCTTATGGCCGCCTCTGACCTCCGTTACTATTTCTGTGTCTCTCTCACTGCATTCTTGTCCTCCTTTCTGTGTACTTGCCTCTTGGCAAATTCTTGGTGTGTCCAGTACTGACCCTGTCTGCACCCACTAAAAGTAGAAAATTCTTAGGCACCTCTTTTTTCTAGAACACTGATTTTCATCAAGATCTTGTTCACAGAGGGAAAATACAGGAGAATTGTCATTTAGGAAACCACCTATTCATCCTAGATGTGTAAGCCAGAATTTGTATTTAAGTCCACAAACAATTTCCCAGACTCTGAAGAGCAGGCTGCCTCATGTTTGGAGGATTTATCTATCACTTATGTAGGTACTGCTGTCCTGACTTTAAAGTTCAACAAATTTGTGAGAGAAAAGTCTCTAGAGTGTAGAATTCTATATCATATTTCTAATGCTCTGACTTCACTTCTATTTTCCATGAAAGTGTGTGTTTGAATGAATGTCTTGATTTTGACTTTACCTAGGGAAAGTTCTTTTCCCTTATTAGGCTATTACGGTGTCAAATGAGCACTCATTGGGCTGAATAGTTGCTCAAAGTGCATTCTCCTAAAGTCAGATTTAGGAGAATTTATGAATTATAGCCCCCAATAAAATTTGGCACTGGATTCCATCTTTTACTTAATAAACCAGCGTGTAAGTTTGGATTAATATTTGATAAAAATCGGTTTAGGATGATAGAGATCCTCTCTCCAACAAACTAATTTGTTGAGAAAATAAGCATGCATGTTTCATTCAATTGGTAGATAATACTAGAAATCATTTCTATTTTTTAAAACTCGTCACCGAGAATCCTGTATTTCTATAGACAATTTCAGTTGGTCAAAGAATATCCAGCTGGGATTTATCCCTAAGATGCAAAGTTGTGCAAATTAATCAATGTGATAGACCACATCAAGAGAATGAAAGATGAAAGCCACACGGTTGTCTCAATAGATGCAGGAAAAGAAAACATTTGGAAAAGTTCAGCACCCACTCATGATTAAAAACTCTCAAAAAACAGGTATAAAAGGAAATTTTCTCAGCCTAATAAAGGCCATTTATGAAAAGCCCATAGTTAACATCAAAATCAATGGGGAAAATTGAAAGCTTTCCTCTAGGATTTGGTATAAGACAGGGATGCCCACTCTTACCACTTCTATTTATTTATTTATTCATTTATTTATTTATAAAGATTTTATTTATTTGAGAGAGAGAGAATGAGAGACAGAGAGCATGAGAGAGAGGAGGGCCAGAGGGAGGAGCAGACCCCCTGCAGGGAGCCTGATGTGGGACTCGATCCCGGGACTCCAGGATCATGACCTGACCCGAAGGTAGTCACTTTTCCAACTGAGCCACCCAGGTGCCCTCACCACTTCTATTTAACACAGTATTGGAAGTACTAGCAAGAACAATCAGAAAAGAAAAGAAAGCATATTAATTGGAAAGGAAGAAGTAAAATGATCACTGTTTGCAGATGACACAATTCTATATGCAGAAAACCCTAAAGATTCCATGAAAAAATGTTAGAACTAATAAATGAATTTAGTAAAGTTATAGGGTACAAAATCAACATACAAAAATTAGTTGCATTTCTTTACACCAGCAAAGATCGATTTGAGAAGGAAATAAAGAAAGTAACCTTATTTATGGTAGCATGAAAAAATAAAGCAAGCTTCTCTTGTTCAATTTTGTTGCTGTAGTTTTTTATTTTTAATAAACTCATGACTGAGAAGACAAAAAAAAGATAAAATACTCAGGGATAAATTTAACTAGTAGGTGAAAAATCTGTACACTGAAGACTATAAGACATTGGTGAAGGAAACTGAAAGAGACACAAATAAATGGAAATATATCCTCTGTTCATGGATTGGAAGAATTAATATTGTTAAGATGTCCGTAACACCCAAAATAATATGCAGATTCAGTGCAATCTCTACCAAAATTCTAGTGCAAATTTTCACGTGAACAGAACAAACAATTCTAGGGGTGCCCAGGTGGCTCAGATGGTCAAGTGTTTGCCTTTGGCTCAGGTCATGATCCCAGGGTCCTGGGATTGAGCCCCACATCGGGAGCCTGCTTCTCCTTCTCCCTCTGCTTGCTGCTTCCCCTGTTTGTACACTCTCTCTCTCTGTCAAAAATGAATAAAATCTTTAAAAAAAATTCTAAAATTTGTATGGAACCAGAGGAGACCCTGAACAGCCAAAACAATCTGAGAAATAACACAGCTAGGGACATTATATTTCCTACTTTCAAATTTATTACAAAGCTATAGTAATCAAAACATCATGGTACTGACATAAAAAGAGACATGTAGATCAATGGAACGGAATAGAGACCCCAGAAATAGGTCCAAGCATATACCATTCACTAATTTTCGATAAGGGGACCAAGTGCACACCATGGAGAAGGGCTAGTCTCTTCAATAAATGGTTCTGGGAAGACTGGATAGACACATGCAAAAGAATGAAATTGGATCCTTATCTTGAACCATGTACAAAAACTAACTTCAAATGAATTAAAGACTTAAGCATAAGACCCGGAACCATAAAACTCCTAGTAGAATACGGAAAAAGCTCCTCAACATTGGCCATGGCAATGATTATTTTTGGATACAATACTAAAAGCACAGGCAACAAAAGCAAAAACAAACAAGTGGGACTTATCAATGACATGTCCATCAGTGGATGAATGGATGAAGAAAATGTGAGATGTATCTACACACGATGGACTACTCCTCAGCCTCATAAAAAGAGATCCCGCCATTTGCAATAACATAGAGGAAAGTGGAGGACATTATGCTAAGTGAAATAAGCCAGATACAGAAAGAAAAAAAAAGACTGCATGATCAGTTATATGTGGCAATGTCAAATACATAGAAGCAGAGAGTAGAATGGTGGTTACCAGGAGTGGGGAGATGGAGGAAATGGGAGGTGTTGGCCAAAGGGTACAAAGTTGCAGTTACTTAATACTGCTGTATTGAGCACTGGAAATTTGCTAAGAGAGTAGACTCCAGGTGCTTTCAACACAATGAATGGTAACTATGTGAAGAGAAGATATGTTAATTAGCTTGTCTACAATAATTTTCCACTATGTATATGTACATCAAATCAGCATGCTGTGCACCTTAAAAATAGAAATTTTTACTGAAAATAAAAATTTAAAAAGAGGGATCAAATGTAACAGAAGAAATACACGAAGATCTGTTTTACAGCAAACTTTGTTTAAAACGTCACGGCACATTCTTGCCTTACGTTTACAGTCGTGGTGCCGGAGGCCCGGTTGCGACAGGTGAGGAAGCTGAGCACACTGAGTTATTGTGGATTAACCACCACGAAGGGAAAGGAAAGCTACTCGGCCACGTGACTGCTCTGTGCCCACACCATGCTAGAAGTGCTGCGCACGCCCTGGTGTTTCACGTGTTACAGCATGGAGTCTTGACGGGGCTGTTGGCGGCGGGGGGGTGGGCAGGGTAGACAGGTCTACCACGATCATAGAAAATGGAAATTTAAGGCTGAGAAGGACTAGGTCACTTTTCTTTTGTTAGGCTGTGAGTAAGTGACAGAGCCAAGATTCATACCCACCTCAGTGTGAAACCTGAGCCATTCACTTCCTTCTCCACACCAGGCTGCCTCGCAGACCCTCTCAGGTAATTAGTGTGATCCCTGCATGGCTCTTTGCGTGGCATTGTTTATCTGAATAGACTGTTCCTTTTTAACTTTCCTCTCTGAGCCATGTTCTTTTCTTGCACGTCTTAAATCATTTTGTTCTATTTACAAATTCCAAGATGGAGAAAATACTGAATAAGAATTGCAAGCAAAATTAGTTTTCATTTTCTGCTTTGAAGGAGGAGGTGGATTCTTTCACCACGAGATCATATCCAGGGCATTTAGTGGTAAGACTGGGCCAAGGTTCTTCAAGTTACCAGGGGTCCCCGTCTGCTCCAGGAATCAAAGCACGCTGAGAATTACCGGGTGCGGGGGGAAGGGGAGGGACATGTCAAGGGGTTACGGGTAGGTGTTTTTGCTCCCCGTATCAGATAGACGAGACCTCCTACAACTATCCAGGGTGGGTCCAGGTTTGAGGACTCCTGCTTGGCAAGGTAGAGTAAAAAATGTGTTTATTAAGAAACTAGCTGCGGAGCATAAATGGATGTTGAAATAGACCAGAACCAGGCGAAACAGCCCACCAGCAGATAGCCATAAAAATTAAGGTTACAAAACAGAACACACACTTTGCCCTGCTCCTCTGTCTCTGAACTCAGGGTCAGGCCCTGGCCTGAACCTCTTTTCCCAGCTGGTGTTTGCTTCATTCCAAGCAGGCTTCCTAGGTTTCTCTTCCCAGCCGGGGCTAAGCCAAGGTGTCATTTCTCACCATCTCTTTTATAATATTTATTTCACATTATTTGCGTGTGGGATGGCTGCCTTTGAGTTTTTCTAGACAAGATACAGGCGCCTTTTTGACATGCTTGACTTGCTGGGAAGAGGGTGTAGGAAAGCAATAGGGAGGTGGGGACGGAGTGGGGGAAAAGGGAGCACTTGATTGTTCGGTGGAACTCCTATCCAGGAGACCTCAAGAAGATTTTGACTCAACCCCATTTACCTCACCTCTTTTTTCCACAAATAATTAATTAACCTCTTTGAAGAGCGTCTTTACTCCAGCTCTATCCTCTTCCAAGAAGAATGAATATTTGCTTGTTCTTTGCATTGAGGGGTACTTCACTAAATGCAGACATGAGAAGAAACAGCTAACCATTCGGTGAGCTAGGATATCCAGATCACATACCGTAGAGGGGTCACTTTGCAGAGGTGGTTCATGACTGGCTTGACCAAAATTATTCACTGCTCTTACAAGTTTCGACTTTTGCAGGATCTTTGTGTGCATATGCCAAAAGGGGAGATTGATTTGAAGAATTTTGCTTTCATATCGAGATGAGTCAAGTTAAGTTTCCCTACATCCATCATTTTCTATGACATGTAGGATATCATGGCATTGTTAATGCTCTCCACCAGAATCCATAGGCAGTCTTAAATACGGTAATGTCATTAAGTCCTTAAGATTTTCTAAGGCAGAGATAATTATGAAGAAAATAATTGTTAATGAAAGGATTAAGTTCATGAGGCCTTCTTCATAATAATAGATAGCATTTAAGGTCTTGAATATACTACTTTATACCATAAAGATGACACCTGGGGGCATAGTCTTTTTCAACCAGCAATATTAGCTTATGGGCATGAAATGAAGCACAGAGGCTTCCTGAATACAACAGTTTATTATTAGTATTATTGTCCCTTTGAAGGACTCTCTACAAATTCAAAGTCAGAGTTAGCCCTGGAGAAGTAAGCTAGAATTGCTAGGGAAATGAAGGCAGAAAAATAAATATGAACTTTGTTTTCTGTACTTGTGAAGATTTAGGCAAGGTAAATATACCAGGTCATGCAATTTAGGCCCAATTTACTTTTCTACCTTTTTAGCAGAAGAAGTGAGAAGAGGAGGAGGAATAATAATTTTCCTCTATTTTTTATGGCAGCTATAAATGTCTTCATAAATAGGGCACCTGTTCAAAGGAATTTTTTCTTGTATGTAATGCTAGAGTGATTAAGCCAATGGAAAAATCTAGGCAGAATAAAAGTCCAAGATTTGATACTTTCTGGGGAGGAGGTTGAAAAGGCAGTGAGTGATCTTTTTAATTTTAATCCCTTGCAATTTTGCCACTCACCAAAAATCCTTTTCTAGTAATGAGAAACACATTAGGAAAAAGATGTGATGTTTAGTCTGCTTGCTGATATTTGGTACCAAATGATCCAGCCCTTATGGAAACTTTAATAAAATATCTGTCATGACTGATCCCCATGTATGTGCCTCAGTGATTCTTCTTAGGCAGTAAAGGCATAGAGTATTTATCAGAGCCTTAGTTTTCTTGGGCGTAAAATTCAGTGGGATAGAAAATTGGAGTTTCTAAGTTTGTATTGAGGCATATCCCTATTGTACTGATTCAGGTCCATTATTTGGAGAAGCATGCAAAAACCCTTTCAAATTCAAAATTTGGAAAAATATGTTACTACTTTAAATGAGTAAGATATTTCCTTTCCTCTCCCTCTCCCCGCTCCCCTCCCTTAGATACTTCATTGCTTTCTTTCCATCCTCCTTCCTGCCCCCATCCATCCATCCCTCCCTCCCTCCCTCCCTCCAAAATAATGGGATCTATTGAACTGCTTGAGTTTTTGCTTAGTCTAGCTGGTAGAAAGTTTAGAGTTAAGTTCTACACTCAATTTCCAGAATAAAAATAGAAATTGTAAACTAACAATTTATTTATTTTTTGAGTGCTAATTTATTGAGCACTTACTAGGTCTCTGTCAAGGAGCTAAGTAAAGACTTTATATAATCCTTTCATTTAATCCTTGTAACTGCCCTACAAAGTAGCTACCGATGGAATTCTTATTTCACAGATGAGAAAGCTGAGGTTCACAGAGGCAGCTGGCTTGTATAGGGGACAGCTAGTTAGTGGTGGGGCTTGTGTTCAAATCCAGGCAGTCCCTCCCAGATCCTGTGCTTATAACATTACATGGCACTGTCACCTGCTACCTGTTGTAGCCTAGGTCTTCCGTTACAATATCTTTGTTTCATAGGCTGGTTCTTTTATTCTTATTTAATAAGCCAACTGTAAAGGCTCATTTGTTGTAAAGTGCTTCAAATTTGCTTTAAAGTCAAATGTGACATAAATAATTAAGAAAAATATAATAACTATGATTAACACATAAATTCGGTGCTTACTTCACGTGACTGGTACCCTCCCACTTTTTTTAATCTTTCAAGCACTGCCTCTTCTTCTTAGGATGCATTTCTACATGGACCTCCTTCCTTCTCTATAATCATTTCATTTAAAAAATCATTTTGAATGATAAAGCATTTTAGATCATGAAATGGAAATATTTTAATAGCTACCTATGTAACCACCTCTAAGATAAAGTAGATGTGAATACATACACACAAACTTATATGTTTCAGATTTGTCATTAAAAAGAAATAAAATTTAAAGTTATATTTAAAGCCACCTTCTTCCTTCTCTTGCTCCTTTCTCCTACCTTTTGCAGTGGAATTACCTACCATCCTGGAATCACCACAAACGTCCTGGTGTGTATCTGTTCCATGCATTTTTGCTTTTGTGCTTTTCTCCCATAGAATATATCCACAAACAACATATGCTGTTTTTATGCTTTAAAATGTACATAAGTGATGCCATATTATTTTGCAACTCACTTTTTTCATTCAATATTATATTTTTGAAGTATATTTGTGTAAATGTTTTTCATTTATTTAAACCTCCATATAATATTCCATAATATTAAACAACATTTTCTTTATCCATTTCCCCTGTGATAGACATATTGTTTTGCTGTTACTCATAACATTGCAGCAAATGTTCTTCTGCATTTCTAATAGGAGGATGTGTGAAAGCATTTAGGGCAGTATGTGGTCATCTTCAACTTTGACCTAGCCAAATTGCCTGATAAGTGTGGGCATAACTTGTTTTATTGCATTTTGCTTTATTGTGCTTCGTACGTACTGTGTGTTTTACAAATTGAAGGTTTGTAGCAGCCCTGCATGGAGCAGGTCTTTCAACACCATTTTTTCCAACAGCATTTGCTTGCTTCTTGTCTCTGTGTCAAATTTTGGTAATTCTTGCAATATTTCTAACCTTTTCATGGTTATTATATTTGCTGTGATGATCTGTGATCAGTGGTCTTCGATGTTACTATTGTGATTGTTTGGAGACACCACAAGCTGTGCCCATAGGAGATGGCAAACTTCATTGATCATTGTTGGGTGTGTTCTGAGTGCTTTACTGACTGGCCATTCCCCGATCTCTGTCCCTCTGCTCAGGCCTCCCTACTCCCTGAGATACAACAATATTGAAATTAGGCCAATTAGTAACCCTACCATGGCTTCTAAGGGTTCAAATGAAAGGAAGAGTTGTACATCTCTCACTTTGAATCAAAAGCTAGAAATGATGAAGCTTAGTGCGGAAGGCATGTTGAAAGCCTAGATAGGCTTGAAAACTAGGCCTCTTGCACCACCTGTTAGCCAAGTTGTGACCACAAAGGAAAAATTTTTGAAGGAAATTAAAAGCACTATTCTAGTGAACATACCAATGATAAGAAAGTGAAACAGACTTCTTGTGATATGGAGAAAGTCTGAGTGGTCCAGATAGAAGATCAATCCAGGCACAACATTCCCTTAAGCCAAAGCCTAATCCAGAACAAGACCTAACTCTCTTCAATTCTGTGAGGGCTGGGAGAGGTGAGGAAGCTGCAGAAGGAAAGTTTGAAGGTATAGAGGTGGGTTCACGAGCTTTAAGGAAAGAAGCCATCTCTGTAACATCAAAGTGCAAGGTGAAGCAGCAAGTGCTGGTGGAGAGGCTGCAACAAATTACCTAGAAGGTCTAGTGAAGATAATTCATGAAGGTGGCTACCCTCAGCAATGTAGATGAAACAGCCTTATACTGGAAGAAGATGCCATCTAGGATGTCCATAGCTAGAGAGGAGAAGTCAGTGCCTGGATTCAAAGGACAGTGGCTAACGTAGTCAGTGACTTGAAGGTGAAACCAGTGCTCACTAACCATTCTGAAAATCCCAGGGCCCTCAAGAATGATGCTAAATCTACCCTGCCTGTGCTCTATAAATGAAACAACAAAGCCTGGATGACAGCACACCTATTTACAACATGGTTTACTGAATATTTGAAGCCCACTGTTGAGATCTTGTGCTCAGAAAAAAAAGATTTCTTTCAAAATATTACTGTCCACTGACAATGCATTTAGTCACCTAAGAGCTCTGATGGATGTGTGCAACGAGATTAATGTCTTCGTGCACACTGACACAACATCCCCTCTCCTGTGGTCCATGCATTAAGGGGTACTTTTGACCTTTAAGTCTTATTATTTAAGAAATATGTTTTATAAGGCTATTGCTGTCATAAGTAGCAATTCCTCTGATGGATCTGGGCAAACTAAATTGAAAACCTTCTGGAAAGGATTCACCATTCTAGATGCAATTAAGAACATTTGTGATTCATGGGAAGAGGTCAAAATTAGCGATAACGTATTTTTAAATTAAGGAATGTACGTTTTGTAGCTATAATGCTATTGCCCACTCAACAGACTACAGTATAGTGTGAACATAACTTTTATATGCCCTGGGAAACCAAAAATTTCATTTGATTTGATTTACTGTGATATTCGCTTTTGGTGGTGGTCTGGAACTGAACCTGCCATATCTCCGAGGTCTGCCTGTAGTTGAACCAATTATGCTCTAGCAAGTGGTATATGTTCCATCTTCTCACGCTCTCCTCAACACTTAGTGTTATCAGATTTATTAATTTTTTTCAATCAGATGGCTGTATGATGTTATGTCTTTATTTTAATGTGCATTTCCCTGGTTACTAGAGAGAGATTGAAACATTAAAAAAATATTTATTGGACATTTGGGAGTCCTTTTCTTTGAATTCCTTATTTATATCATTTACTCATTGCTGAATTAATTTCATATTGACTAGTCATGTTCTTTATATAGTCGGGGTAAAAATATTTTCTTGGTTACATGGTTTAGGTTCTAAATATCTTCTCTTTCTTGTGGATTGGTTCTTTGTTTATAGCATCTTTTTTTCATACAGAAATTTTAATTTTAATGCCATCAAATGTATTAATCTTTTCTTTTATGGCTTATGGTTTTTTTGTATTTTGTTAAATAAATTCTTCCCTGCTGCAATATCATAATCTCCTATGCATTTGTATAGTGTTTTCATATTTAGGACTTCAGTCCATTTTCAAGTTCTTTCTGGAACTTGTATTAGAGTCCTACAAAAGAACAGATAAAAGAAGTTCTTTGAAAAAAAAAGTTCTTCGAATGAAAAATAAAAAAGAGGGGGCAATATTACAGTGTTTTAAGCTTCTGATGTAAATTGGATCTATTAATTTTATTCTCCATGTTGATTATTCTCTTTTACATATTTTCCATCTCTGTGTGATGTGTCTTGGTAATTATTGGTAATTTCCTCAGATTGTCTGATATAATAATTTTTCATTAACTCATGATCTGTAGTTGGACCTACTGAATTTTACATTTTAATAACTGTATTTTTTACCTCTGGAAGTTCTAATTGTTTTCTCTAAGTACTGTCTATTCTTTTATTATGATTATAAGACATTCTTTGATGTCTTAAATCTATTCAAATATGCCTATATTACAGTCTCTATAAAATCGTTTTATTATGTCTTTCCTGAGATTCTATTCTTTTCTTTGTTGTTTGTGTTGACTCTTGGTATTGTTGGATTCTTTTTTCATGTGTTTTATAGTTTTGGGTTGTGAGCTCATCTTTAGCAGAGCTTTAGCTGTTGGAATGATGTTGGAATTGAGGCTGAGGGCTAGTCCCCAGAATATAATTTTATGACTATTTTTGTGAGAAGTCCTGTTGATGGGTTGGGACTAATCTTTATGTTATTTATCAGCTGTGGGGGGGTCCCAGATCATGTTGGTTAATTAATTTAAATCCCAGATGCTAGTGTTTCATGATCTGCAGATTTATAATCTCAGGGCTTTTCCTTTCGTTTTTGTTTTTCTCTGAGAGCTGAGCCAGACAAGAATTCCAGTCCTTGTGGGAGGGTCCTTTTCCATCCATTCACTGAGAATGCAGTCCTCTGAGGGTCCTGGCTCTCAGCAGCAATTTTGGTTTGAACTTCCCACCTTGAATGGGACCAAGACCTTGCTGCCTACTGCTGTGGTGGGTATGAAATCCTAAGCCCCGAGGTTACCAACACTACATTCCTGACACAAAACCAGCTTGGGAGATTTCAGCTGTCTCTCTATACTTGGTACCAAGAGTCTTTCTTTTTGCAAGCTCACCTGCCACATAATGGATTTATTTTTCTTATATAATCTACCATTTCTAGGTACTTGCGGTGAAATAATTTTCAGGTTACCTGTGTCTGCTGTCTGTCCGGAACAAAGATTTTGAAGCCCTCTCACACTCTTTTCAGGAGATAGAGGTCCCTGTAGACCCCTAGACCATTCATGGCTTTAAGATGGTGTTCTCAGGAGTTTCCAGGATCCTGACTCTTCTGGAGAAACCACTCCAACCCGCTCACAGAGAGCTTGTCCCATCTTGCTCATCAAAAGTCTTTGGGCCCCGTTTTCTCTTTTTGAACTGTAACAACTAAAATCTGGTCCTCTCTAAAGCCCTTTTTTCAAGCAGGGAACCCTATGTATGTTTCTTTTTCTTTTTGTGATCTGCCATTAAGATGTCATTTTCCCTTCATATCTCTTTAGCCTCAAATCAGTTTCTAAAATCTCAACACTTCTTTTAAAGACACCTCTCCTGTCTTCCTTTATTCTGATTTCATTATAAAAAACACTCCCTATCTGATAATAAGACTAAGCCTGCTTTTCAAGCCAATCTAGTTTCCCTTTGATTATCCAAGCAAATAGAATTCTTTGATACAGAGTATTTTAGGCACAGATATTTTAAAATGTATACTTAACTTTTGGGTTTGTGGTCATTTTTTTCAAGTTGTTTCTTTATCTCAACTCAAGACTAGCATAGTTTGTTTTTAATAAATGATTTAATTCAGGCAGTCATTCAGAGATATTCATTGATCACCTACTGTAGACAAGCACTTTTATAGATACTAGGGATTTGCCAGTGGACAAAACAATTTTTTTCTGTCATTATTAATATCATTTTTATAATCCTTCTGAGGATAAAACCATAGTTCGTGTCTCTGAAACCTAAAGTCAAATCCTAATATAATTCATAGAAATTGGCTGTGCCAATCTGAGATCTTATAGGTGTGGGGATGACTTTTAATAGCTGTTGGACAAGAACCCCAATAAGCAGAGCTCAGTCCTTTCAGATTCCCCACTGGGTCCTGAATTCAGATATTGGGGAAACACAGCTATCGAAAACAATTTGAAGCCCAACCTCACGTAGAGCTCTGTAGTGCCCAAGGAGCTCAGAACTTCAGCTTCTGTGTCTGTGTCTGGCCTCCCAGGGTCACACCCTGCGTGGGTGTGGCTGAGAAAGGACACAGGCAGCTAATCATTTTTCTGTGTCCTAATGCTTAAAGGCCTTTGGAGAAAAGAACTTCTTTGTGTCATAAGAAAATCCGGGTTTCAGCTGCCCTGGCTTGCTAGGGCCTGAACCAACACCCCTAGCAGCAGGCTGCTTTCTGAGACCCCAGTTTGTCCACCGGCCTGTTAATGCCCCAAGTGGCCAGTATTTGCTGAATTCCAGCCTGTTATGAAACACTACAAGCTACATGGACCTGCGGAGTTCAAAATCCCACATGACCTGCATTTGCTACGGCTTAAGCCCTAAAGCTGCCTGACTTTGTGGTTGCTATATCTTCTGCATATTATTTTGTTTTCTAAATGCAAGTCTTTGTCCATTTTTTAAGGTTCCCAGTCCACTCAGCCAGATATCGAGAATATAGGGGGTCAATAAATCTTCCCCAGCTGAGTTTGGATCCACTGAGAGGAGGGAAAAAGAAGTCAGGGTGGAAGATGAAATGTAGCTCTGTGGATAAACGGGCTTGCTACTATTTCACTTGGCATCAGAGCTACCCAGTCCCTCCCCAGTGCAGCTGGAGAAGAGAGGGGAGCCTGTCCAGCATGGGGCCAGGACCGTGCACGGGCACCCTGCATGCGTCCAGGCTGTGGGAGGGGAAGGGGCCAGCACACTGGCCCCTATTCCTTCTAGAAGTTCCCTCCCCTGGGAAGCAGTGAGTAAAGGGTGGGGTATAACCATGAATATAACCCTAAGTGTAAATTTCTTGCACGCAAACATGAAGAATTTGTGTGTGTGTTGGGGAAGACGTTTCCCCTAATGATGAATACTCTTCACATAGTTCTTAGGATTTACGTTGCAGCATTTGTTTGGCTGTCTTTTTCACTATCCGAGCTGGATCCTGTATAATTCCTGGTTTCCTGGGCATCCCATGCATATCACAGTGACATCTGTTGATTGAAGGAAGGCCTATCTCCACTGGTGAAACCTAGGGAAAAATGCACACCTGCCATCTGAAAAACTGGTCATGAAGCACGGCACACATGAACAATTTCCCCATTGTCTTCTTCTCAGAGTGTTTTCCTACCCTCTAGTTGCCGAGGGAAGTTGAAAATAAATTTCAAAGACATTAGACATCTATTCACAGGTTTCATGTCTCTCCTCTAGATGAGTAAATTAAAGCCCTAGAAAATGTACACAGCGACAAGCCTTATAATGAGATGGACTTCCCACTTAATTAAAGACACTCAGTGACTTAAATATATAAAAAAAAAAACTTTCTCTTACCCCACTTCATCTGATAATGGTGTGTCCAGCAATATTTTCCTTTTCTTCCTTCCTTCCTTCCTTCCTTTCTCTCTCTCTCTCTCTCTCTTTCTTTCTTTCTTTCTTTACTTCTTTCTTCTTTTTCTTCTTTCTTTCTTTTTTTTTTTCTTTCTTTCTTTCTTTCTTTCTTTCTTCTTTCTTTCTGTTTCATACATTTAAGTAGTGTTGCAATAATAACTTTTATTTTGAGATTTTGAGACACAAGTTTTGGTGGCAGGGATTGTGCAAGCGGAATTGCACGTAAGTCTCCTGAGACCTCCCAGGTGTGATTCCCACGAAGAGGGGAAGAGCAGAGGCTCTGAAGAATGAAGCATCTTGCCCATGACCTCCTAGCCAATAAAGAGCAGGGTCAGGATTCCAACCAAGTGCCCCCTGACTTCCGAGTGGGAGGGTGTCTGAAGAAAAACATGTCTTTGGATCCAAACTAGGGTTTGGGCCCTGGGTAGCTCCACCTGAGGTTTCAAAGTACCCCAGCTTCATACTCATTTCAGTTTCAACAAAATATTTGCTCTTGATCATGTTGAATTTTATTTCAGACTTATGAAGCATCAATGACTGCTTACTCATGTTTAAGGCTGATGTCATGAAGTGTCGGACACAGTTTGGGGGCGATATTGTAGAACCGAAACCAGGTGATAGGAAGGAGTTGAACTGAACCGTCTCTGGACAAAATACAACACAGAGAGAATAATAGAACTTTTCATTGATGTCATAGTGATTACCATAATAATTCCTGGTTGATACAATGTCTTTTTGTATGTTTTGTTTCTAAGTACTCTATGTTCTAGTTTAGATTTGTCAAAATCAGAGCCTCCTCTCTTGAAAGTCTCTGTCTGGAGAAACTTCGACTCTGGGAGAATTAAAAAAAAAATTTCACTTTCCTCTTTCCCAAGTGTTTCCAGCCTTCTCTGGCCCCTGACACAGGCTGTGGACAGCAGAGATTTACGTGCATTTTTCAGAGCATATTAACTTATTCCAAAAGCAGTTCCTGGCAGTACTGTCCAGGACCATTCTCCCTAATTTTCTAATATTCACCGTGGTGTGTTTATCATTTTAACACCATTGAATTAAATAGAACTCTCAATTTTGCTGGTTCCATATTCACCTGGATCTCCATTTCTCCTGATTATAAATCAAAGGGTGGACTTACTTTTCTATGCTTTTTTTTTTTTTTTTTTTGCTAATTAAATAACATATTGAAGTAAACATTTAAAAACGTCACTGAGTAGCTTTGTGTTACTAAATCAGCCAAGCCAAGCAGCTAACACCCTGTTAGATAAAGCTCTATTCACATCAAACATCACTCTGCCTGGGCCTGTATCATAAGATTAGCAATACAAAATCATGCGAGGTGAAAATCGTAGCAAATTATTAGTTATGGGGCAGTTGGAGAAAGAGAATATCTCTGAAAACTGATCTGATAAGACTTCAAAACTATGGGAAGATTTCTCTGCCTCACTAAGAAGAATAATAAAAATGATGATTCCAGAGATTTTGTAAGTTTGCAATAACTTGCTTAAAAATGAGAGTTGACTGGCTGTGTTATCATTACTGTTTCCTGAGAGACAGTTTATGGAAGGTGGTTTTATGATACATTCCTGAAAAATCTCCAGATTTCAAATATGCAATATAAACGTCCTCATGAAAACTGGAGAACTTACCCATTTTATAAATAGTACCACGCCTACTTCAGATTAAATAGGATTTCCACATTTGAGTGTGGTCAGTTCACGATAAAATGTGGACAGCGAAAAACTGCTAACAAATCTGTACACCAAAGGTCTGATCCAGTCTGTTGAAATTGGACGTGCTCAAACTTTCCGGTTTCAGGATTCCTTTATGCTCCTAAAACTTATAGAGGACCCCAGAGAGCCTTTGTTTATGTGAGTTATATCTGTCAACATTTACTATTATACAAATTGAAGTTGAGAAAAATTTAAACCACAAGAATATATATAAGAACACATTGTATCAGCTGTCTGAGGGAAGACACTGGCATACACCATGTGGCCCCTAGAAAACTCCACTGTACTTTCTGAGAGAATGAGAACGAGAAGACCAAATGGTGCTTTGTTATCACTGTGAGGGTAGTTCTGACCTCACAGATGCCGCAAAAGGATGGCAGGGACCTGAGGGGTCCACAGATCACACTTTGAGGACCACCAGTTTATAATTATTTGATGTTATTATTTAACATTTACGAATGGCTTGTAGGAACACAGATGATGAATCACTTGAGAACATTGTTTCTTTTCTTTTTTTTTAAGGATTTTATTTATTTATTTGACAGAGAGAGAGCACACGCAGGGGGAGCAGCAGAGGAAGAAGCAGGCCTCCTGCTGAGCAGGGAGCCCGACGCGGGGCTCGATCCGCGGACCCCGGGATCACGACCTGAGCCAAAGGCAGATGCTTAACTGACTGAGCCACCCAGGCGCCCAGCCATACCACCCTGAACGTGCCCGATCTCGTTTGAAAACATTGTTTCTGACCGTGGCTCTTAAACTTAGCCAAACCGAGTTGATATCCTATTCTCTTTTCTAGCTGTAAGATCCTGGGCAAGTCTGGAGCCGGATCGTACGGGGCGCATGGCAGGTACGCAGCAGAGAGGAGCTACAGGAGAAGGAAAGAAACGGAGCAGAGCCCTCCTTCCATGCGGGCAGCGTTCTCCCACCCCCTCCCGAGGAGTCGCGCTGATTACTCTGGTATGAAACAGAAGAATTCTCCCCAGAGAGCGTGGCTGGAAGAAAGAAATAGAAGCGAAATTTCAACCTCCCCCTCATCCCCTGCCTGACTTTCCCCCTATAGCTTGTTTATCTTTAAAAGCTTTGATCTAAAATGAGTAATTTCTCGCACTTCCAAAGTCCAGGCTCCTTTGGTTCGCTCTATTTATGCTCACTGTGTTGTTTGGTTAGATGAAATTTTACTACTATTAATATAGTAGTAAAACGTTTCCTTTTTCTTCCCCTGACACCTTCCATTATTTTTACCTCCTATTTCCCAGACCTAGTCCAGTTCAGTTTTAGCAACAACTTTCCTTGCTCAAACTCATCCTTGAACACGGAGCCAGGGTTTGATAGGATTCTTTTCTATAAGTTACAGCGAATCCTTGGTCATTTTCTGTTAGCGTCTAGGTGTTGTGTCCCCGAGCCCAGGGGGAAATGGACAATGGTCCCTTTGTTTGGGATTCGAGTCGGGGCTGTGCAAGGGAATGTTGCAGGTTGAATCCTGGTGGAAGCTGTCTGTGAAGAGGATGGTGGGCAAGGACTGGCTTGGGGCCGGGGCCGGGGCCAGGGCCAGGCAGCTCTCCCCGCTGCGTAAGAAGACAGGCTCATCGTCTGGAAACGTGGCTTTGGCAAGCGCCCTTCTGAGGCTCTGCGGCAGATGATTTGACAATGATTCTCCTGCATGACACTTGCTGGGCTTTTCCGAAACCCAGAGGAAAATCTCACTCCTTCTAAACTCTTCAGGTCATGAATTCTCGCCGACACAGATTTCCTTGTTTTATGCGGGCAGTAATTATTTACTGAGCACCTATTTTGTGGTCGGCCCTGTGCTGAGCCCTGGAGTGAGTGAGGTGCAGTGTAGGACCACCCTGGGTTCTAGCTCTGGTGAAGGGGAGATGGTCCTGCTAGTCCCAGACAGGGGAATGTAGGCAGATAAGCCAGTCTGGGGAGTAAGATAACCACTTCAACTTCAGGCATGTTTTTTTTTAAGATGGTGGAGAGTTATCTCAATGAAAAACTTGTAGTAACCTTCCGCTAAGTAGTCATTGAGGCCGTGGATGGCAGGAAAGCGCAGTGTGTGAGCCAGCTCCGGACTCATCCAGGCTTGAATACTCACTCCCTGTCTACCATTTACCAGCTGAGTGATATTGGGTGCAATTCTGAACACACTGGTACTTCCAGGTCCTCCTGTATAAAGTCAGTGTTCCAAATAGAGAAACCAAAATGGCAGGTGCATGTGTTCTAGCATTTGGTAGGAATGCTGTGAGAGCAGTTCTCAGAGCCTTGTTTGTTGGTCCAATATCTGGGTTTGGGAAGCATCGATGAACATTAGTCACACTACACTTGGCTTCCACGAGCCACGAAGCGGCGCCTTTGATCTGATAGTGACAGCTGATGTAAGTCTTAGTTGAAGCAAGGCCACAGTGAGGTGCAGAGAGGAGGGAAGTGGTTTGCTTAGGAGTACACAGGGCTCAGGGGCAGATCGGAAGATGGAATCCAGGGCTGTAATCCCAGGTTCACGTTTCCAGTTCACACAGGCTTGGGTTTGAATTCCTACCTTAACCACTTACCTACTGTATGAACTCGGCCCAGTTATTTACACTTTCTGTGCCTCAATTTATCATCCATAAAAGTGAGGAAAATCATATTACCTCTCTCATGGATTAATGTGGGAACTCAATGAGGTAATAAATGTTAAGTACTTAGCAGAGTGTCTGGCAAATATTAAGCGCTCAATAAATGACAACTATGATTATCCCTTGGACCACATTGCCTCTCAAACACACTCTGTAAAGCTCAGCAAGTTACTTTGAAACTAAATTCTGAAATCAGTCATTTCCTCGGACGTAGCATGGATCATGTGCAGAAAGCATGCTTCTGACCTTCACAAGCTTTTTCTTTGGGAAGAATAGGACTTTTGCCTGACACACAGGATCCCTGTTTAGTCTTAGGGAGAAAAAACTGCTGTATACAGGGAGGAATGAAATGCTCCTTAAAATTGTGCCAATCACCTTAGATCTAGCAGTCATGGACTTTATTCTCATCTCTCAACCCTGAAAATGCTCCTTGCTGGCCATGATTGAGATTAGCAAGCTTTTGTAAGCTATGTTAGCAAGCACTTCCTGATTTTGAAAGGTAACAGATAGGGCCTCATCCCAGTGTTTCAAGTGCTTGGAATCTGTTTTGGAGGGATGAGGTTTGTACTCTGTTAACCCTAGGGTGTTGACATCTTTCTCTCTTTCTGATACAGTAGTAGAGCTGCAGGTGTCTTCCTGAGCTGTCGGCTGTGGTGTCTTGTGTCTGGGTGGCTAAGTCCTGCTGTCCTTGTTGGCCTCTGCAGGCCATGGCATCCTCCCTTCCCTAGGCCCTCCAGCTGCCTGGCACAGGAGACCCTCCCTTACTCTTAACCCACCTGTCTTTCAAAGGGTGAACTAGGAAATCACTGATGTGAACAAATGGCAAGTTGGAATTTGATGCATGAGTCTCTTATATAAATGAAATATGATGCCCTGGAAAGCAAAAGTTCTGGAAAGTGGATGGTTCCTTCTGGAGAGAATGGGGACAAGTACAGATGGCCACCTGTGGTCCCTGGGCCAGGGATAAGTGCCTGTTCGGGTTGTTCTCTATGCTAACCCCCTTTCTAGGATGCACCTGATGTTTGTGCCTGATTGTCAGATGCGTTCTGGCTAACATAGATGTGTAACCTCGAATAATCGCTATGTTTACTTCTTCACATTGTGCCTGCCTGGCCCATTTCCACAGATGCCAGATCTCTGAATATCCAGCTGTTGGTTCTGAACATTAGGGGTGTTTGTGCTCAGGCAGAGCTTTCTGGTGGCCGTAGCATTAGAAGCAGGTCAGGACATCTTTGTTTCTTCTTGTAGGAAGTCATCACAAGAGCCCTATGATTTGGGGCGCTGCCTGGGTGGCTCAGTTGTTAAGCATCTGCCTTTGGCTCAGGTCATGATCCCAGGGTCCTGGGATCGAACCCTGCATCGGGCTCCCTGCTTCGTGGGGAGCCTGCTTCTCCCTCTCCCTCTCCCCCTGCTTGTGTTCCCTTTCTCTGTCTGTCTCTCTCTCTCTCTCTGTCAAATAAATAAATAAAATCTCAAAAAAAAAAAAAAAAGCCCTACTATTTGTGATGGCAGCCCAAAGGAATTTTTTTTTTTTTTTTTGGTGAGTGACAAAGTACATTATCGCACAAATATAGTTACTGGTGTCACAAACCTTCACGCACAGAAATTATTATAAGAACACCTAGCAGATCCAGAATCAAACTTGTCCAGTTAGGGAAGACTGCCTGGTGCCCAGAGCCACAGGCCAGGCCATCGGAGTCCTCCTCACGTGAGCTAAGCTCGGCAGGTTTCCAGCATCATCCATGTTCCTGGCTTTGGCAGAAGGGCTCCACTTGAACTCCTCTGCCCAGGTGTCTGGCGTTCTTTGGGATTCTTCACTTTTCTGAAGGAGCTATGGCAGCACCTTGCGGTTTACCAAGTGGCAGCCACAGTGATCCAGCACGTGCCGGGGGAGGCCGTGCTTGTGACCGTGTTTCTTCCTCGGAACCTATGAGGTGCAGGTAACCGCAGGCGGGGACTCTGGACAGGGGTGACTAGCGAGGGTGTGTAAGGGCCCCACGAGCCTCACTGTTGTCTCAGGCTACCTAGATCCTGTCAGCAGTCCGATCTTTACTGCTTTATGATTTTCATGTAGATAATCATTTATATAATTTATATAATTCTCACAGCTCTCTTTTCATGTAGATAATCATTTATATAATTCTCACCTTTTGTTTATAATGTTCTTTGTTAGAAACAAAGCAAACGTGATTCCTCTGCTTATCTTCCATTGTTCCTTCTCCACGCAAGTGTGTTTGTACCGTAACAGCACCAGGCAAGGGGAAGTGAGCCCCCGGACAGGATCTGAAGTCAAAGCATCTGCCCACCTGGGCCCACCCACCAGGTGTGCACCACCTTTTGGCTATTCCCATGCTGTCTGAATCAAGCTCTATTAGATAAAGGTGCTACCTTCATGGGATCTAAACAGGAATTTCATTTCCCAGTATACTTTCCATATGGTCCTTTGTAAATATGCTTTGTTGAGTTTCCGGAGCAATCGTTTCTATCTTAGGCTCCCGGTTAAGCCTCGATTAATCACACTGCACTTTCCCCACCTCAGGATGTGCCCTGGTGCCATGATTTCCGATGAATGATAAACACCAACTCCTGAACCTGATTAACCTGAAGACTGGGGAGAATACTTGTCTGAGAAGACCTTATCATGGACACAAAGGTAGTCTTGTCAACATGTCTTAATTGCGGAGATCTTACGTTTCCTAAGAGAACTTCCTTCCTACTTTGATGCTTGTGTTGGTGTCTCTTTAACTGAAATTAAACTTTGTCCCACATTAGGCTACGTGACCAGAAACTATAGGAATGTTGTTTCCCTTGTGGTTCATAAGAGGCTGGGTGTGTGTGAGGGGCTCGGCAGAGGGGCTTCTGGCCGTCCTATTGCCTGGTGGGTTTTCCAGCCAGTTGTTCTCCATCAAAATCCCTGTGGGGGGGAAACAAAGGAAACTCTGAACAGCAGTTCTGTGATGGGCTTATTACAGGGGAGATGCTTGGTCCCATGCAAGGGAATTTAATATCCAGCCTTTCTCTCATGAAAATGAAGTGATGTGAAGTGATAGGTCTTAACAAAAGGACGCCGATGACACCACACTCACCACCTATTGATGAACAAAGCCGAATTTTAGATTCTACAGATAAGTGATTATGCATGAAAGGCTGGATTGTGGCTGTGGAGGGGACGCGACCGGCTGAATCTGAGCCAGTTCAGTGCACAGGCCTGGGGAGTGTAAGAGCATCATTGTCTCGGGAACACCGCAAAAGGGCATCCACACTGGCGACCGTGCAAGGAGATCACCACCGATAGCGGGACTGCAAATGGAGGTAAGTTTCGGTGCCACACTGCACACTCTTGAGCACTCCAAGATAGGGTGCTCTCGATTTGCTCTATGGTGTGTTCATTTTCCTTGGAGAGGTCGTTGGCAAGGCCACTTTTGCTAAATCTATGGTGCCGTGCTGTAGTTATAAAATGGGAAAGACTTCCGAAGGTGTTTCACAGAACGATTGAAGCAACTTAGTTAAATAGAGTAGGATTTTTATCCCTGCTGGGGGAAAAGGAATGCAGGGGAGACAGGAAGAGAGAAGAACAGGATAGAGGTGAAGGGAGGATGAGCGGGGCTCTAGGCTGCTAGGTGGGTGCAGGGGAAGAATGTGGAAGGAGTAAGTACACTTTTACATACATGCGTTATCTGGATTTGCTTAATGCTGACCAGTGCATTTTTTCAAAAAAGGGATTTGGGAAACATCTCTTGGTCTATGGTCCAGTTGGGGGTGGTAATGCTCTTCCTTCTCTTGGACCTTAAACACTGTACTGAACTTCTTACAATGAGAGACTTGAGTTTGAGTTCTGGCTAAGGGTTTAATCACTGCCAGTTTCCAAGTCAGAGACCTCATCGACAAAATGAGGGTGGTAATAGTATCTACCTTATAGAGTCATTGGTAGGGTTAAATGAGGTAATGTAGGTGGAGTGCTTAGCACTGTGCTGAGCATTTATTTAATCATCCTTCAATAAATAGTAGCTACTGTCTCAATTACCAGTAGGGTTGGGTGCTTCTCACACAGTGTGAGAGGGAGCAATGGCAAATTGGAGGTCATCTGAGGGACTGGCAGATGGTTCCCCACAAGGCTGGGGAACACAATGGGGTTGCAGATTTCATAGGATGGAATGGGCTCACTTCTGTACATGTTGAATTTGGGACATCCCGGTAGGTTCTTTGTGGGGCATAGAGATCCAAAGTTAAGACAAAGTGAGCAAAGTCTTGGAAGTGGGACTTGTAGGCACTGTACATAAAGGGTCCCATTTATGCCGATGTAATGTGGCCCGAGAGCTACGGCTCACATCCATCTACCTCCTCACGGTTGCCTGCTCCGCTTTGGTCATGGCTCAACATGACTCTGTCAAGATATCATATTTAGGAGTATATTAAAAATGTGTTAGCTAGTGAACTCTGCTGTGTTGTAAGACTGGTGACTTCCAATGTGTGTGTGTAGCACAAGGATGAGAGGAAAACAACCTAGATTCTATTCCACACCACTGACCTGTGTACCCTTGGGTACCTCATCTAACTTCTGGTGACCTTGGTCTGTTCCTCTGTAAGATGAAGGCTTTGATTACACAGTTCATCACAATCCTTTCACGATCTACCACTTCATCTACATTTTGCATTAGCTCATCCAACCATGGGTTCCTTCTTCAATTCATTTATTTGCTCAGGACACCCTTTTGAACACCTACCATGTGCCTGTATGGGTTAGCCACTCTGTATACAGACACGAGAAAACCAGTTCTGCCGAACTGGGAATGAGCTAGTGAACAAACAACTTGCACACCACGTGCTACTCTATACTAGAGGGGTTCCACATTGTTAGAGGAGCCGAGACAAAAGGGATCTCAACCCTGCCCTTCCCTTTTTCTTCACTCATGTGGCTTTGCCAGGGACGGAGCAGACTACTTAGGAGATCTCGATCACATTGACCTGTGAAAATCTGACACTGTCCCCTGCCGCCCTGCTCATCTTACACCTGAGAGCCACATCTGACGACTTCCAGGATCAGTCACCAAGATGACGCAGCCACTTTCGAGGTCACTAAACGAGGTCTTCTCACATTAACTGGGTTGTTCAGAGCTCAGTCTCCTGCAAACAACAATACGTCTGTGAGAGCCGCTCACTTTCCTGGACAACTGGAGGGCCGCGCACATGTCTCACTTTGATGGAAATAAAGTATTGCATTTACCTGTCCCCGCGGTGTAGTATGACTGTGTTTATACAACAGTAATACAAAAACGCTGAGAGGAGAGGAGCACTCGGTTCTTGGATCCCTTTCAGTCAGTAAATAGAGGCCAGATTTTGGCTCAAACACTTTTAATATGGTACCATTGTCGGGTTGGAACATTATTTCTGCTTATTCTAATTTGTTCATGGTAATATGTAAAAGCAATACGAGTGCCTCAGATTTTCAGGTTTATGAATACAAGAGCACAGATATTCCACATGAGAACATGCCCAGTATTCTTTTATGGGATGGAAGGGGGTCCCTATGCCCACATATATTAAAGTGTGCACCTGCCTTCAATAAGCCCGAATCAGCATATGTAAGTGAACCGCGTGCCAAATTTGCCTTGTAAATCAATAATAAAAAGAGCAGACGTGTTTCTGGGTAGAGGGAAAAAGTGAAGAGGTTCGGTTAAGATTCGTGAGCTGGAAACGATCAGGAGAGCCAATGAAATGCTCAGAAAGAGTGTGCATAATTGTAGTAATTTTCAGATTTTAGTATTTCAGAAACCTAAACATTGCCATCGTATGAAGATTTGCTAAGTGCTTCAGCACTGTTAGAAGCTATGATGGCACATGGCATCACATCATTAAAAACTAAAAAAGCCTGCTCCTTCTGTCATCCTGGAAAAGAGAGGACAGATGCAACTAATCGACACACCCAGTCAGATAATCCATTTAAAGCTTATTAAGAAAAGGATCATATTCTGTGGATGACTCCCGTTACCCAGTTCCTCCAGCCTGACTCAGAGTCCCCTTGCAGGTAATGGATCTACAGATAGTGTGATACACTTTTCTGATGAGCTTGTGAACAGTTTCTGACGCTGTGTCTGCCCACATGCAGCGCACGTTTACTTATTTATTTAGCTATGCGAGGCTTAGGGTCAGAGTGACACAGCCCTCTGGGCAAATATATATACACACACATATATATATTTGTATATGGTATATATACATACATACATGTATGTATATGGCAATCTGTGATTTTCTGGGACTAGGTGAAGAGGGAAGGAGATGAGGAGGCAAAGAATTTGGGCATAGGGAGCTATTTCTGGTGGCCGAGAATCCTAAGGGTTGGTCTAGTCCACTCTGGAGATGGAGCTTCCGCGAAGCTTTCGGAGAGAACAGAAAGCCGCTGAAGGCGTGGTGCAATGTGATGGAAGCAGAGCAAGGTAACGTGTAAAATCGCCTAGTTCTGTTGAACTTGATGAATCCAGATCATCTCCTAACCATTCTTTTGTCATCCACTGATTAGTGCCGGAGATTTTTGAGCCAGGAGGCACAGAATGTTGAAGTTCTGACATCAAATAAACCAATTTCGGTCCTTGGTTCTCAGTCAGGGCAGCTGTAAAATCAGATGCAGGAGCAGATGTTGTGGTTCCTGGGCCTTTCTGTGGCACAAGCCACTTCCGAGCATGCCCCTTCACACCAACCGTACCCAACCTCCAGCTCTTTTGTCTCTTATTGATGTTATTGGGTGAAGCTTCTGGGGAATCCAAGATGCATTCTTTGTCAGCCTGTGTTAATTATTGTTTATCGTCACTGAATACAGTTTATATCCAGATTTTGCTTGCAAAGTAAGCTCAGGCAGTGGGAGAACATCTGTGACTGGATTCCCCACTTGGAATTCTAAATTCTCATTCCTTGTTTTTGTTTTCCCATCGGGAGGATGTTACTGGCCCTTTGTGGGCTGAGTCACCTTCAGACAGCATGCTAATTTATAAATGCAACCTCTGCAGAGCAAATAGGAGGGGAAAATTTTAGGACACTCAATAAAAACTATCTTGGTTTCAAAGTGGAGGAGACAGACATTAAATGGGCAAACCTATTGACACAGTAATAGCTATTTTAGCAGGCAGAGACTTTTCAGCAATTCTAAGCTATGGACACTTTAAATCTCTCAAAGGGAGATGTCCTTCATCTCAAGTGACAGGAGCTATTGCCACCACCCTGCCTACCCCATTTGGCAGCTGCTCCTAAGTCTCTGTGTGTGGTGATCAGTGTCAGCCACGGTTAAAACAGTCCCCGAGAACATGATGAAGAACGGGTTATGAAGCTGACATCTTGGAAGGTGGTGTGCTGGCCAAAGCTTGGACAGTGGAGTGAGGCTTGGGGTGGAATCCTGGTTCTGTGACCTTGCTCAAGGAGACTGACCTCTGGCAGCTTTGGTTCCTCATCTGTAAAATAGAAATAAGAGTACTAGGGGCTCTACAGGTCTGTTACAATGATGAAATCGGCAGCGTGGCACTAGTGTCTTCCCAGCTCCCAGAACTTTCATCTGCCTGGTACCTGGAGAATGAGGACTGCATCCCTGGCTGAGTAGAAGGGTTTGTTCTCAAATGGTCTGACTCTCTGGTGTGCAAGGAGTTTCAGTTTTGGTACCATTCCCGTTATGGCTCCACACCTTGGGTGGTCTGCTGCATGGGCAGTTAGTAAGAAGGACAAAAGCATGAAGGTGAATTATGGATTTGGATTTATCAGCACAAAGGCCTTGCCATCAGGGAGTTGACATCCTAGTGTAGGGCTAGATAAAATAAATATGTAATATGTCAGAGAGTGGTAATCACTGTAGAGAAAAATTAATAAGGGGGTATTGGACAAGAAGTGTGAAGTTCTACTTTGCATGGGGTTATTAGGGAAGGCATCCTTGCTTAAGAGACATTTAAGTGGAAACAGGAAGGAAGTCAGCTATGAAGATTTCTAAGGGAAGAGCCTTTCAAGTAGAGGCAATGGCAGGTAAAGGGTCCTGTGGTAGGAGCTGACTTGATAATTTTGCAAAGCTTCACAGAATGTGTGGGAAGCGGGGAGAGCTGGTGTAAGGCGGGTATTGGGGCAGGGGTGGTGGGGGAGGGCAGATCTTGGTGAGGACTTTGGCTTTCCTCTCTGTGGGATGGAAGCTCCTGGAGGGTTTTGAGAAATAAAGCCGAGAGCTCTGTTAGGAGGCTGTTGTAACTATCCAGGTAAGAGATGATGGTTGGATCAGGGTGGTAAAAGTGGAGATGGTGAAAAGTGATCAGATTTAGGATATATTTAGGATATAATCTGAAGATAGAAATTATTGGTGGGCTGGATGCCAGTGTGAGAGAAAGACAATACAGTTGATGCTTGAACAATGAAGATTAGGGGCACTGACCTACTCAGGCGAAAGTCTAACTTCCGACTCCCCTCACATTTACCTACTGATAGTCCGCTATTGACCAGAAGCCTTACCCATAGCATAAACAGTCAATTAACACATATTTTGTATGTTCTTTGCATGGTACATTGTATTCTTACAATAAAGGAAGCTAGAGAAAAGAAAATGTTGTTAAGAAAATCATAAGGAAGAGAAAATACGTATACAGTACTGTACTGTATTTATTTAAAAAAAATCCACATATAAGTGGACCTGCACAGTTCAAACTTGTGCTGTTCAAAGGTCAACTGTAGTTAAGAATGAGTCCATGGTTTCTGGACCGAGCACTGGAGTAACTTCTGATGGGTTTGTGTGTGTTTGGTTTTGGACATGTTAGGAGTAAGATGTTAGAGAGAAATGGCCCTATAAAGGGGGCAGTTAGCTATCTGAGTGTCAAAGAGATGTTAGTAAATATTCTTACATTTTATTAGGTACTCGAGGAATGAATTAGAGTGGGAAAAAGGAGCTGGAGTAATTTTGCCAACATTTGCTAACCTTCATAACTTTTATCATCCAATGTTCTCTCCAAATTCTAAAGATTTTTTCTGTGGGCACTCACCATTTTGACCACAAAGGCAAAGGATAGTGGCAGCCTGGAGGGTGAGGTAAAAGAGCCCGTGGGAAAAGATCTTGAACCCTTAGTAACTGCCCAGAAATGCGTGTGGGTATAGAGATTGCCAGGGGGAACAGGAGACAAGAAAATCATAGATTTAAAGTGACCACAAAGAGAGAAAACCATTGGTCAGTATCAGCAGCTTCAAGCATTAGATGAAGGGAAGAAATGAACTAGTGATTTTAGGGCTGATCACCAGTGTCTTAAAGTGGGAGTTAGGATAAACCTTCTCATCATGTTTATTTCAGGCTAGTATATTATTCTGGAATTGGGGCATTCCTAAACTTTCTCCAAATTGGTCTTATAGCTGGTCATATGTAAATGTAATGAAAGTGATGCCAGGCCGAAGACAAATTCACTAAAGCAGGTTTGCTGACCCCAGGAGATTCAGCATGGTATTGGACGGAGCATGGCTCAGGAAGGGCAAGTTGCGAACCATATGAAGTTTTGTGGGATGCCATTTTCAGTCTTCACCAAGGGACTACCTTAGCTGATATGATGCATGGGCAGGACATTTCCTTGCTTACTGGACTTCTCAGTGGCACCTTCTTTTTTTTTTTTTTTTTAAAGATTTTATTTATTTATTTGAGAGACAGAGAGAATGAGAGAGAAAGCACATGAGATGGGGGGAGGGTCAGAGGGAGAAGCAGACTCCCTGCTGAGCAGGGAGCCCGATGCGGGACTCAATCCAGGGACTCCAGGATCATGACCTGAGCCGAAGGCAGTCGCTTAACCAACTGAGCCACCCAGGCGCCCTCAGTGGCACCTTCTTATGAAGATATCAACAGCACCAGCTTTGAAGACGGATGCTGAGACCTTAATGGTAATCGTTGCCCTGGCCTGACAGAAGTATTTTGAAAACAGGTATACTTCAGTACACAGGAGCTGAAAGTCTTCTCCTTATGGTGATGGTGATGGTGGTTTAAGAGGAAAATCCAGGACTACTATGCTACGTCTGCAGGTGGTGGAGAAACGTCCCTCAGTTGGCGAGTGAAACTAAAAATGTGGAGAGAGATGACCAGAAATGTACTGTCTGCCAACAGCATTGGTTCCCCGAACTGGGGCTGTATAGAGCCCATTTGAAAAGCAACTTTTCAAAAACAGGATTCGAGAGAATTTTCTAGGTCATTAAAGCCCCATCAATTCCATGACTCATATATAATATTACCACCATGCTCTGATGATAGATTACATTTTACACTTAAGTTGGAAAGATTTTTTTTTTAATTTTATTTATTTGAGAGAGAGAGTAAATGAGAGAGAGAGATCAAGCATGAGCAGAAGTGGGGGGAGGAGCCAAGGGAGAGGGAGAAGCAGACTCCCCACTGAGCAGGGAGCTTGACACGGGGCTCAATCCCAGGGCTCCAGGATCATGACCTGAACTGAAGGGGACCGCTTAACCGACTGAGCCACACAGGCGCCCCGAGTTGGAAAGGTTTAACGTAATTAATATAGAAGAATAATGTCACTGAAAGTTAGCTTTGAATCGGCCAGGTTTTTTTTTTTTTTTTGGTTGTCTGAAAAAGACTCAGTTGTACAAAGTTGAGGCTTTGGAGAACAATTGCAAATGTAAGATGGCTTTCCTTCAAAATTTACATACACACACATACCTGCTTATATCTTATAACTTAAGGCACTCAAAGACATTTTGAAATGTAGGTTTTTGTAGACTTGTCACTCTCTGGGAAGGACTCTGCAACAGAGTCCATGTTTCTGTGTGCCATTGATTCTTCATGAGAGAATAGAATGGGTCAGTGGAGAGTCCTATGGGGCTGCCATTGACCCCATTTATGTTCTTTGACATCTGGGTCTGTGTGTGTGTTTACGTGTGTGTTTTGATGGTACTTAATGCTGAAGAAAAGTGTGAGATTTAATGGGTAATTTGAGGCAGAATAATTTTTATTTGCAGTGGCATTATACTCCCGATGTATCTCTGAGTCTGAATAATATGGAAACAGTGAGTAACACAGGCAAAAGAATTCTACCAGTGGAGTGGAGAGTATTGGATCTGTAGGAAAGAGACCTCATAAGATTTTCCTATTTGCCTTTAAAGAAAGAATCTGCCTATAAACTCGGAAAGGTATAGCTCTCCAGATGTTTTTAAACAATTGGTTATGTATTAAAAATGTAAGCTACTGTTTTGGTCTTTGAAATGGGAAATAAAATGACTTCTGATTGTTTCTGAAGCCACAACAGGATCGACATATGTTTCCAATGACCATGGTCGAGCAGGCATTAAGTTCTAACTATAAATTATTTGTTGCAAATTGAAAATGAGTTGTCTGAAAGAGGTAAAAAGAAATCTGGTACTGTGTAGTGCTGTGCTCCCAAATTTCCAGGCTTGGATTAGCATGCCGAAGGGCTAAGTTTTTCTTACTAACAATTTCTAGTCTTGTCCCAAAGGCTGCAAAAAAGTCCCATGAGCTGGGAACGTGCCTTGGAAAGAGAGGTGGATAAAGGAGTAATTGTGGACCACCTTGAGCGTGACATGGCCTCAGATGAAAGGGTGTTAAACTGTGGGAATGTCAGCCACAGCCTGCAGCTTCAAACGAAGCATTGTGCCTTATGTTAAAAACAAACAAAAAAATGAGTGCGATTTAGTTCTGCTCCAATAAATTTGGAACCTATATCATTTATTTGATTTAATTCAGATATTGTGAGCGTATAGGCGATCTGTGTGGCTCAAAAAATGGCTGCAGGACCTAGCTAAGATGGTCCTGTCTTAAAAGTCACATTTCCTTTCCTTTTCTTTCCTTCGTTTTTTCTTTCTCGTGTTTAAGTCTTGTTCATTTGTCCCTATGAATGAATCCCATAGTTGGTAGTTGCTGCGTTAAGTGGGTTTGCCTAGGGAAAGCATTTTTCTTCTTTTTAATTTTTTTGGCTTTTACAACTCCCAAAATGAATGAAAAAACTCCCTAATGTTCTAGACAAAGCAAAAAATTGTAATTATTTTTTAAATCACTACATAAATCTCCAGAGCATTTTCAGTATGTTAATGGCCAGTTAAATAGTTGCTATTACTTTTTATTCCTACTTGATAAAAATGTAAATAAATAACCAAAGTTTAAACAACAGCAGTCGCTGAAAATACTAATATCTATCAATCATCTTTATTCACCCATAAAGGATAGACATATTACATATGAAATAAGTGCTATCTTGGTTGATTAGCTACAAAATCCATAAAAGTCTAGGGCAAATCAGAATCAAATTTTTAAAGAATTTATTTCATTTTTCCAATTATATAAGAATTCAAAGCAGACCTATCTAGTTTGTGGATTCCATTTTCATATGGTTGCGATGCAGTGAGTATTTTGAGTGAAGGCTGAGGAAATCTTGAAGCAATCTGATGAGATTTCCTGAGTAGGATACACCCCAGGCTGCCCACCTCAAGGCACTTTTGGCATTTCCATTAAGGACACAGACTGTCTGGAACAAATGACTACCATGAATATTTGTCTCTGAACTGCGTGGCTGGGCTGGTGACTTGGCAAGTGCTGGGTCCCTTGCAGGTGCCTATGTGTTTCTGTAAGGGCTAGATTCAAACACTGCCCTGTGATGTGGGTGTGATGAGGCAGGAGCACGTACTGTGTGTCTTTGACACGCACACGAACACACACAGGCACACATCGCCATCCATGACATGCACACACATACAGACACACATTTACACACGTGCAGACATACAGACGCACACGTATACCCACGACCACACATATACACACGTGCAGACATACAGATGCACACATATACCCACGACCACACACACACACACACACACCACACAGACGAATATACACATGCATGCACACCCACCTGTCTTGTTTCTCAGATAATCTGTCAGCCTGCAACACAGACGTTTTTTTCAGTTATCCCTTTTGAAAATGTTCAGAGAGTCCTGGTCCTTGTTCATGATAATAGCTTCAGTACCACTCCGGCCTAAAGCCGGGTGGAGAGCCTTTTAGGGCCCCTTGGATAGTCCTTTGATTTTTTTATGGATAGGGAAACTCCTGGTGATGCTAATACGGAGATGTTTGCAACCATAGTAAGTGTAAGAAGGAGGGCAAAGCCCCAGATGTGTTTCTGTCTCTGATTAAGCACATGACCTCATAGAATTATGTCAGAGTTCTTAGCCTGCTTTTACCCCATTCTCCCTTTCTTTTTCATTAGCTTGTTAAGCCTTGAACATTTATTAGCTGTGCTTACAAGTTTATTGTTGTTTCCCTCTTCCTATTGTCCTACCCTCTCTTTTCTGGGTTTGGCTGATGATACTTCTTTCTTTCTTTTCTTTTTTTTTTTTTTAAAGATTTTATTTATTTATTCGAGAGAGTGAGAATGAGAGAAAGAGAGCATGAGAGGGGGAAGGGGCAGAGGGAGAAGCAGACTCCCCGCTGAGCAGGGAGCCCAATGCGGGACTCGATCCCGGGACTTCCAGGATCATGACCTGAGCCGAAGGCAGTTGCTTAACCGACTGAGCCACCCAGGGGCCCCTGGCTGATGATATTTCAACATTGCTGACCCTTTGTTAGAAAACAGCTTGTAGTGGGAAACTTCTTTGTATTTCTTTTCTTTCTCAGCTCACAGGGAGCACCTCAGTGGTCCTTCCCATCTCTGGTGGTCTGTTGGGAGAAGGAGGAACACGCACCTACCTTGGCCTGCCTTGATTGCAGTGGGCCCCCGGGGAGGGTGGGGTCACATCTATCTGGGAATCCAGATTCTCTATATTCCGCTGGTTCTGAGATGACATCAGGATCCGTGGGCACCTGCTCCTCAGAGCCTGGCTCCAAGGGAAGGGGGACGTGGTTCTAAGCGTGCAACAGCCTGAGAGGAAGGAGGACGGAGGAGAGGGGCAGGAGGGGGGGACGGAGGAGAGGGGCAGGAGGGGGGGACGGAGGAGAGGGGCGGGGGGGGGGGGGGGGGGGGGGGGGGGGGGGGGGGGGGGGGGGGGGGGAGGGGGGGGGGGGGGGGGGGGGGGGGGGGACGGAGGAGAGGGGCAGGAGGGGTGACGGAGGAG